>NW_026782360.1:600000-854302 GCF_031769215.1 Ylistrum balloti
TACGTCATAGTGGACACTAAGTGGTGGTAAAGATTTCACACAATGATGTAGTGATAACAGGCGATGAACTGTGGTACTTAAAGTAGAACGGTAACGCAATGTTATCAATACCTGAACCGTACGTGATAGTGCTAACAATTCTCCTACTTTGTCAGACCAGGTGATAAAACCGCCATTATACTGCCCGTGTGTGATGAGTTCTTAATACCAGGAGTAACACTTGTCCGGTGTGTTTAGCAGTACAGTGCCGATGTCAATCACACCGCCCATTGTGTTCGTACAGTCCGAAGTGCCTCTATAGAAGGTGTTGCTGTCGGACTAGTTGTTACTATAATTCTTATTGGTTATGTAAAGCAGACTCCACGTGAATTTGTTTATATCAGAATTTTGTGGCCGGGTGTAGTTATGAGTGTTGAACAACAGACTTCAGTTTACAGTCTCGGGCTACGCCTCAAAGTTGAAGGACAAAACCTCAACACTTTAGGACCGAGTCTTTGATACTTAAGGATCACTTGCTCAGCCATGTCGAATGGTGTCTACATTACTGTTGGATAGTGTTTTCTTGCCTCACCTGTACGATGATTTTATCGATATACCAAGGACATATTTATCACAGTCTACTGAACATATCATTACCGTGTGTTAGTGTTGACCTGAGTTATTTAATGTACCAGATAAATCAAGCCAGCTGACTATTTAGTCATCTGTGAAGCTTCAGCACTCTGTGATGAAATAGTCTATGGAGATTATTGTTGATAGTATGGTGAGACCTGGGACTGCATTATTTACACTGTTCTGACGTCACTGGAGGTAAACTTTTACCGGCGGATCGTGTTCAGTGTCGTAGTAAAACAGGTGATAGCCGTAGGACCACTGATCACAGAGGATACTACAAGCTAGTGTTGACCGCTTCTCATAAATTTGTGGAGTGTGGACATATACGACATTAACCCTGCCGGTCATTGTCCTGTATCATGTTAAAACATTTGAGTACAAGGTTGTAGATAAACATGTTTTAAGCCATCATGGATCAATTGAAAGTTGTAAATAATGAAGTTATGGAGGACATCCGACCACGATGTAACTCAGACTCCAAACTCATACGACCACCACCCGGAAAAGGTGCGAGGACGATCGAAAATATTGTGGTGCTTCCAGAAATTTTGGTGGAAGATTTCTCGGAAAGAAAGCTTCAGGTAAAAGAGAAATTTGAGACTGGTTCTTTAAAAATTAAAGATGATTTCAGGAGATGTAGTGATGTAGGATTTAAAAATGAATTGGAACCGTTTCAGAGACCTCGCGCTAGTACCTGTCCGGATGATATGTTCCGTCCGATACGGAAACGTCCTTCGACCCCACCCCCACGGGATATGGAACACGCTGCCATTCGAAGGGATATGAAAAATAAACGCAGGTCGGGGGGCAAGTTTTCATTCGCACCCCACAGTCTTAGTAAAGTGACAGAGGACTCTTTGGAGAGTGCGAAAACAGACGCATTAATCGAAGATATAGAAACACAATGTGATACGACTTTGTGTAGTTCTGGTTTGTGACATTGTGTCATACGTTCATATGTGAATGGTTCTGATCAATGAAACACGAATGGTTTGTTGTGTTAATGTTTGACTTGATACTCCTACTACTGTGGATAAGAATGGAGTATTGGAATTGTAACAAAGCAAACGGTAAATAATCTGGTGGTATCTCATGCATGTTTGTTTATAAATGACGTAGGTGTGTGTATGGAATTATGAATAAACATAAGATATAAGGATGGCGATATGTATGTGTACAATTGAAGTTCTGTTATTGTTTTATTAATGTTTAATGTGCCACAGTGAAACGTAGTTACACATATGTACCTATGCCAAAGCTTAATAAGGATATATTTATAGTTCAAACATCTGACAGTGAAATTGACGTTACTAGCCTCGAAGTCAGGTCAATGTAACACGTGTTGATCCCTCGGGCAAAAAATCCTAAACACAATAATACCAAACCATCATAATAGCAAGGAAAATAAATATATGTTAACGTTCAAAGTTGAAGTTTTAAACAACTTTATAAATACAAACATATGGGACACACATTCCTGGTTTGATAAGATTAAAACTATTTAGAGATCTAATGAGTCATAAATCTGAATTTAATCGGGTCTGCAAAGCTTTCGCCTTGGTACGCTTTAATGAATACTACATTATTAACACATCAATGGACAGTATCAGCTAGTACGTGCAAATGTTTTGTATTTAAAGTCACTTAAAACTTGTTTATTTCCCTTCACGGTAGTATGTGGCTCGATAAACGTTTACTCCAGCACTTACCTGTGCCGGAGATTAATGTAAATATGAGCCTCGGTAATTAATGGCCACAGGCAATGTCTAGTCCTGCGTATATTTGGAAGAGGTATTGTTGAATCCACCCGTACTTTCCTATATGTAAATGGGTGAAAATGACAAGGGACCTGTCTGTAGTTATACATATATGTTTTATTGATTCAGTAAAATATGCATACAGCACGTTGCATAAAACAATAATAAACACAGCTATACATACAGGATATGTGCACATTGATTGCAATCTGACTAGGTAACACTGAAATACAAGGTATTGAACTGTGTTTTGTTGCCGGTAATCTGCCGAGAGTTCCGAGATGGCATCCTGTAATTTGTTTTCAGTACACTTCGATACGTATGATTACCAGTCCATAGAAGGTATATGTGAATGTGTTATCCTGTTTACATTCATGACTGAAATGTAAGCGTCAGAAGGTTGTTCGTTTACCAGTACTACTATGACAGACAAGATATTAGATAAAGAATGTGAATCAATGTGGAATGACAAAAGGCTCTCATACCTAATACCGTGTAGATGTGTTACAATCTGTTGAAAAAGGCTGGCTGTTTCTAATGCTTTACTTGACGGCATGTGAATTTGCTGTTCCTTGTAGCGAGAACGTGATCTATAATGAAAGTGGCACACGTTATATTTTGCCCGTTTTGTGCAACTTTCTTTCGCATTACAATCAGCTCTGTAATCCACTAAGAAAAGGCAGTATACTTCCTCGGAGAACGGATACGAATCCAGATTTTCGTGGATAGTGATCCTTTCTTACACAGTCCAGTGATTACACAGAAAACATCTACTGAACCGAGTCAGTGTTACTATCCTAATTCCAATTTCTTACTTAAAAGTAGGGAATATTCATTCAAAGTCAACAGACATGAGAATACTTAAAATCCATGATACAAAACTGTATTTTAATCACGGACCAAACTCATGTGTAAGCTCTCAAACACGTAGGTTCAATTTTGGTGAAGTCAAAGATTAAGAGTAATGCCCCTTGCAGGTGGTTTTTCGACGTCTTTGTATCAATCCATACATTGGTTTCCACAAGTGATTGAAGATGACAGTTACATTCCTATCTGATATACTGATATTTCATGTCATCCCATGCTATAGTCAATGTATTATACCCGAGGGACTGGTTGTTGGCAATATTTTTAAATTGTGCTCGGCAATAACATGTGTTCAACTACCAGCACCGAGGGCGAATATTCTTTACTTTAGCAGGAGAAGACATGATCAAACTCTGTTTAATGACATAATTACGAAAAACATCCCTACAGACTTGTTACAAAATTTTCCATTGTGTTTTTAATTTCATACCTGATATTACAACTGCTTTAAAATGTTTCGAATCTTCTCGAGTATAGCAAAAAGATTCACACAGGAATCCCACAGTCAGCCAGAGGTAAACGATACAGTCAACAACAATTAAACGCACGAAATTCATTCTTTTTAATTTTCAGATGACATTCTTTATGACGTCATAATTACTGATACGTCATCGTGCAGTTTCATCGTGCAATAAAATTACAAGGTCACGTTATCTCATGGAAACAGGATATTTGATTCCAGTATATACTAGAGCAAACACAAGGCATTGTATAATAAGATGTGTTATTTCATCATAGCCCAACAGACTAATCAATAATATTTCACAGACTTATACACAACAACGTCCTGAATAATTGAACACTTAATAGACGGTAGAATTTGGTTACATTTGATGACATTTCTGAGAGTGATATAAAGGATTGTTTATCGCAGGCAATTGTATAGAGATCGAAACCAATCGCCATACCTAGAGTTATTAATTGTGTTGATATATAGAACTTCCGAGCCAAGATAAACAACAAACAAATATAACGGTACACTCTCATACAAAATCTAAATTGCCTTTTAGACATACACTTGCTAATAATATTCGTGTAAGAAAGGAGAGACAGCCCTCGGCAGTCAAATTGCTACGACTGATGGTGGACAATTGTGTATGAGCTTTACAGAACAAACGATTTGATATATAATAATCTCGCATACATGTGTGTCAACCGACCATATAATTAACATACAGATCTCGGTGTTATAAGGACAGCTGTGGTTGTGTAATGGTCCAGGGAGAGCGATGGCCATCTAACTGGTGTCACGTGTGTGACAGACATAAACGATTACCATCTGTCCTAAGTTATTCAGTGAATAAATTCTGATTTATACTTATTTTCAACAATTTCCATCTTTCGTTTTCATTGCCAGCTGAGAGGGCAGCACAGCGCCGATCATGGAACCACATTGTTGGCGCTATCATCAGGATTGAGCCTCACTGTAAAGTAAACGTGTCGATTAACACAGTAAAAGTGTACAACGAACCAGTAGCATCATTTTGTTAACGTTTCTGATCATTACCCAAAGGGGCTTTTCATTCAATCAAATCTGATGCCTTACGCTTGTGGAACAAGAGGTGACGATTTATAGAAGCATTCATTGACATCCATTCAATAGCTAGGTTTACGTCAAACTAAGCTTAAAAATGAAAACGATTCAAGCATACTAAAATCCTATAGAAACGAAATAACTTTAAACAATGCCAATCAGAATTAGGTTGAAAGTGAAACATGAACGCCATCATTCGGTTAGCTTTGACGACCAATCCTAAGAATAGTGAAAAAAAATATTCAAACACGAAATCAAAATCATAACAATAGAATCGGAAAATTTGTACAATGAAAATGTAAACACTATCTATACCATAGGCCTAGAATAAAGATATTTATCACAATACATACAGAATCTTGAATAAGTTTTCATTTGAGATTTTATGCTTTGATGATAACACATACGAAACCACAAATCACAAATCATCTCTGAAAGAAACTCGCTGACATATGAAGTGTCAAAGACATTGGTTAAAAATGACAACCGGACAAGATTAAGATGCTGAAAAGGAGTAATTGCTCTCAAATAATTGATCAAATGCAATGATATTCAGAAAAAAACACCAATTGCTATACCATTTCATGGTCCTAATGTATACAACACTTCAAAGAAAACAAAACCAACAAAGGACATATCCACAAAAGAATGAAATGTTTGTCAATGACAATAACTCCTCCAGAAATAAAGTAATGATATTGTTGTTCAGGAAGACAGAACCGTTCAGGAAAACAGAATCTGCAAGAGCTTTAATCCCTACTGAGATCGGTTTAAAGATGAAAAAATCCCCAGATAAGATAACATTTTGAAAAGAAGATGAGCAGTGACTCAGGTAAAACAGCTAAATCAAAATGGCCTCAGGGAACGAAAACGTCGTATGATGATGATTAAGCTACCGAATTCTAAAGAGATCGCCAGTTAAATTAATGTTTACGGCGAACATATAGAGAAAGCAATGCTATTATATGTCCATGTGAATGTTTTGACAGGCATTTGATATGTGACTCGTGAACAAAATTCTTCACAAAATAATAAAAGACAGAAGAAGAACAATACTTTTGTCACCCCAGCAAGCCGATCAATACAAGAATATGCAAGATATGTCTTGTATTGATGGTTCTGGCAGAAGTGTTTTTAAAACATTTTGTCGCTTTAAATATACTTCCTTCATTCGACCAGTCGTATCAGGTTCCCCATTATATGACACACACATGTTTGTGTCATTATTTAAAGAGACATTTCGTGCTCTTACTTTCGGAACACCTGGCCCTATTCCCTTTACATAATTCTTTTAGGAGTCCCCATATACAGCTTTGCTTTGTTTATATTTTGCCATTGTTTTATTGAAGTTGAGTTTACATTATGATTTTGTTGACATGTTAGGTCTTTTTGTTTGTTTTGTTTTTTGTTTTGTTATGGGATATTTTACAAGAAAGCGGTAACAGTTCTATATAAATCGTGGTGGCTCATTTAACATTTCCACTATAAATAACCATTATTTAAGAAAAATCTTACTATCAAGAGGATAGAACAATAGAAAAAAAATATCAAAATCAGGAGGCGATGCTAAGGACAAAGAAACAATGAAAAAATAATTTGAAGCAGCAATATTTGAAGAGTCGCGCTTTAGAACTGAATATTCATTGACATTGTTGTGTGTACGTTGCTGTGAGATGTTTAAACATTATTAAAGTGGTTAAATAGTGTGTTATTCAATATGTAGAGTCTATTTAAGAAATACTGTCAGTGAGGAAAGGTCATCGAGAGACAAATTAGGAACAAATTTGACATGTAATCTCCATAAACATGGGAACATAAGATGTAATTATCCTGGACAGAAAGATAACGATCGTGAGGCTTAATACGTCACGTTTGTTATAGGAATGTCACTGCGAGGTTACCGTTGTTGTCAAAATGTCGATCATTGTGTCGACGCGAAGACCTGTCAATTTTTGGAGACAATATTCCCACATTTTTGTCATTCTGAAGCACAATGAAGCATCTGAATATCAATTTCTTTAAATGTCTACCTCCTTATCACTGATACGTTAACTCTGTCGACAAATATTGATATGTAAATTTTCCAGATACCACGACATTCGTCAGGTTGTCATTAATTTGGTATATATAAAATATTCGTCCATCAGAATACAATGTTTTGTAGGATCATACTATTTTCATTACAATGATGAAGCACCATGCTTGTTTTTTTCTGAAACACTAAAAGACACGGCATAGAAAATCTTGTTTTAATATATATATAAACAAAAATCCTCAATGCTGAGACGAGAGGTTACAGAAACTTCTATATCAATAAAACGGGGCACAAGCAAGCAGCCTAACGAATTATTTCGCAGCGTGTACACAATATTCGGCTCTCAAAACCCACGTTGTCTCTCAGTATTGATGTCTAACACATCCATGTAAACAATCTACGTTGTACAACATGTGGTGAGATGTCTTGGTTGCACAATCTCTTTGATCTGGAGATAAATATTTTTTTTCTACAGCGAAAGTAAAATCCTCAAATCTTCCAAAGTGTCATGTACTTCAATGCAATATAAACATACCGCCTTCTTGCAGTCAATTTAACACAAGTGATAACAAGAAAATGGCTTGAAATCGACATTAATTATCTAGGAATGCGTTTCGATTGGAGCGAGGTGCGAGGAGAATTTTTCAACAGACATACATTACGTTGCAAAAGACAAATAACGTGAAAGGAAATAACCAACGACTAATCATCCGACTGTATTAATTACTTTTAACATATCCTGTCTTAGTGATCGAGTTTATGAGATTTGAAATAAACGAGAAAAATATGTTACTATGTACTTTCGATGTTTCTTTATTTTGCCTCTCACTATGGACAGCTGGTACATCCAATGCTGTTTAAATAACTTGCTTTCATGTGTTATTTTGGTCAATTGATATCCGATACTTCGGGTGGTATTGCGACCATGTGATATCCGATACTTCCGGTGGTATTGCGACCATGTGATATCCGATACTTTCGGTGGTATTGCGATCATGTGATATCCAATTCTTCCGGTGGTATTGCGACCATATGATATCCGATACTTCCGGTGATATTGAGACCATGTGATATCCGATTTTTCCGGTGATATTTTCCACTAATATCTCGGTTACTTGATACTTTATACTTCTGGCGGAAGTTAGTGCAATCAATGGACGTCAAATACTTCCGGCAATGTACGAAATAATTCATGTTTAACACCAAAATACCGTACATCTGGTGATTTTCTCTTATCAATATTTTCTCGATTTTCTTTTAAAAAGATCGAATTATATTTTTTTGACAAAATGAAATTTTGCTATCTATAGGTACATGTATAACGACATTTAATACACATGGGTCTCATTATTTCACGGGTTCAAATTTTGTGATCGCGTTATTGTACCGCGAATTAACGACAATATTAACCCTGGGAAGAAAACCTGGAATACAATATAGCTCCCACAGAGTGGAGAGTTACGATGAAGGACATACATGAACGATATATCAATTTGGAGATTATTTTTATGTGAAGACTTGCTACTAGTTGATTTTTTTTGTAACAATGGTTGTCACTTCTAAATCACAAACAGGTCACGGCAACATAAGAAATCAGGGAAGCTATTCAAAGGCATCTTACATGATGCTGCTATAGAGTTAATCAAAAGCGCTATTGGTACTGGCTTTCCGTAGTTATAGAAACTGTCGCTATTACAGAAACACAGTATTAACATCTGATGGATAGGTCTGCCGAACCACGAGAATATATCACGGATACCGCGTGTGTCAAGACAATCCCAAATCATCCTAACAAATGGAATCTGCTCCATCGAATGCATCAAAAATTAGATTATGTGTCCGTGTTGATGTATCGGTAATAGGAGACTAGTGGTGTTGGTTGGTGATTAGAAATATTGTGACACCGGAATGGCAAGATCTGTTGATAGATGACACAATAAATAATACTCATATTTGTTATTGAATCAGACACGAGTGTTTATGATCAATTATACTCCAGGTTGTTTGTCGTCCCTTCATCACCTTCTTGTTAGTAAGCCATAATTAATTTGAGAAAATCATATTTCAACGCCTACTGGAATTTTACACTGAAAATCCACCGTGTGTGGATCTAATGATGTTTCATACTGTGTGATATATTTGTTATTGACGGTAAGATTCGCGTGAAGGAAATGACATCTACTTAGAAAATGTTTGTATTTTATTTATCATTTTCTAGCACGAACTCATTACGACATCAATAAAAGATATAACTACTATAACCATATTTAGGCTGTCGTCAAGTCACACTGATTTATCATGTAATCAAATTAACAAAAAAAGAAGGCATAAGGTATGTAGAAATATTTATTAGGATATCAATTTACGAAATTTCATTTGAAAAATGTACCAGACAAAACGTCCAAAACTGAAATGTATATCGTATATCATCTGTACAAAGAAAGATTACATGTAGAACACCAAAACTTTCCAATGTCTCCCGTCCATAACAGCAATGGATATAGGCCACGGACCACCCAATGTCACCCGTTAAAATCAGAAATGTTTACATGCTATCAACTGTTCAAAATGTCTCCTGTACATTAACACAACCACGAAAATACCGACATGCAAAAAAATGTATAATTAAAATATCAATTCAATGAAAGTAGGCCAAACGAAGAGAGACTCACACGCAGACGTCTGCAGAAATACTATAAGACCAAGCGTTCCGGAAGGGTCAGCATCATCTACATCACCTGCGATGTAAATCTTTATTAATCCGAGGAAGTAATGTCACTTTTTCAAATGAGAACAAGTTTAACAACAACAGAACGAGCAGCATTCCTACCAAAGCCAAACATGCCATGAAAAAAGAACATTTGTCAATGAGATCATTATGACATCCATAGAATTTTCCCTTCATCTCCATTAACATGAAACCATGTACTATGCGTTTATCTTTCAGTTGTTGATATCCTTCATTTAACTCGTAATATTAGGAACAAACCATGGAATGACGAATCATTTGCGACATTCAAACACCACAAGCAGGTAGGGGAAGCAGGAACGTTGCTACTTGAAAGGAGAAAATTGGCGATTGGGAAATCATCACATTATCAAACAAATTGATGTTTGATAAGATAAAAGAAAGCGCATGATGAAGTAGAGTCTGTTGTGTTATTGATATCTAGTCCTTGATAAATAAAGTATAAAATCTCTTTTTAATCGTTGACATTACGATTTTGTGTACATCTCTACTGTGTTGTTACCGTAACACTCGCTTTCCACCGGAGTGGTCTGCAGGAATCACACAAATCTTGACATCTCCCTTAAGTTCTTCACATCCCATCACCTCACCATCTGTTATGTTTCTGGTGTATGTCATATAAATAACGCACACACAACCTGTAACAGTTCAACTGTATAATGACTTTAGTCCTTCAGTATTGACTTCTTTCACAAAGTGCCTTAAATGGCTTTTAAATCTGGATCAATACTCGGTAAGTAGACGATCTTCGACTGCAGAAAAAACCCTAGTGTTGTAATCGGTTAATTTCAGTTCATGAAAGTAAAATATAGCAGCTTAAGCATGAATTGCATGGTGAATTCGATTATTACTAACTTCAAACGTCGCGTTACATATATAATATACTGTTATATTTACTACAGTTTAACAGAAATTGTTCCTGAACACGAAACATATGCTCCTGCCTTCTTTATCTACACCGTTTATATCACAAAGACATCATGATTCCAAATGGAAATTTAAGAAATTTGAAAGTTTCATCGGAGTTTTTGAAATACCACCAGAAACTTTTTCCAGTTTCATTGTGTATGTCGGAATTTAGTATCGTATTAATTAGCATGCCTTGTACATTATACAACAGACACACAAGTGAATAGTGCAATTTAATACAAAATTTACAAATTAGGTATAGAACCATAAACTGTAAACTGGATCACACAGCCGTTTTGTTTTGTCAGCGGTGCTAAAGCCTTGAAACCGAAGAGGCAGATAAAAAATCCAAACCGATAGAAAGAAACTAGTTACGTTGAATGTTACCTACTGGCTTCGTCTTTAGGAATTTGTAGGACTGTGACTGATCTTAATTCACATAGCAAAACATGCAAAAATCACGTATAAGCCCTTTACGATTAATTGATATGTATCTTTGTGTGGATTCATTATCAGGAAATTGGGAACACAGGAATGGTTCGCTGGGAAATAATTAAACCTTCTGTTGCCTCTGAATAATCGTAAAAGACATCTTGATCTTTATATTCTTCATAAACAGCACTCTCCTTTTTCTGAAGGCTTTTATTGTAAATACTTCGTTTCTGGTCTTAGAATTAAGCGATCGTCCAAGCTGAAAGCTATGAGTTCTGCCACCTGACCCACAAACCAAGTTTTTACTAGCTTTTAATGTTCTTAGCTATCTTATACTGTTGGTATTGCAGTTGGCGGTCTTAAACCATTGATTCTGTACTTGCTTATTTGTTATTTGACTTTTAAATGAGCGTAAATAATTGGTTAGCCCTTGGTCGATGTAATGTGACAGGATGGAGCGTTATGTCTTGGTTATTATACTTCAGTATGTTGACTCTTTAAAAACGTCCTTGAGTAGCCCAAACATATGCAAACACCGTTATAAGATAGCCTAGGATATTGCTAGGGCAACCCAAAACAACAAGAAAACGGGCCAAATTTTTTTTGAAAATAACTAACGATTAATAACAAGTTTCTAAGACGAATCAAACCAAATTTTGAAAATTATCTATCCTTATCAGCTGTGTAATTGTTGAGAAATGAGAGATAAAAGATGAGTCTTGATTTCGATTTTGACATCCTGTTCTTTCGGTGACAAGCATTTTGATTCAGCAATCGGAGCTAGATATTTAGATTAGAATTCAAATTATGTTTGTTTGATCAGTTTTCAGTTGGAACTTTGGTTAGATCTACTTTATCGTTGATGTGACTTTGATGTTTGATGTTTACGTCGTCAGCTGTCTTGTGTATTGAAATTAACATCAGAACTTTACTTAATAACTGGTAGTACTTCACAAAGAATATTAATTTTAAAATTTTGTTGATGCTGTATTCATATCATTGACGTAAAGTTGAAATGATTGTTTCGTGTTAGCTGAAAAGAAGTTCACTAGATGTTCCCGATTGGAGCCAATCATTCAACTCGAAGCGACCAAGCTTTTTCAAGCAAAATACATATCTAAACAGACGTTTCAGTTAAAACGAGAAATTATGTCGTTAATATATTTATTTATGTTGTACCACCCTGTCCATTGTCCAATCGATCACAGTCGAAAACAACTGTAGGCGTCAATTACTGAGGTATGTGATTGTTATCTCCATAGCTATTAACTCGGCATGATCGTCAATCGATATTATCGTATTCTTTATCACTGCCTTATCATGACAGTGCCAGCTAATCACTAGTCGCTTGGCACACAAGCAAACATACTCGATAACAAGCGTCTCCGAACGGGTAACATCTACCACAGAATATGTATCAGGTAAATTAATCTATCGTGTAAGACATGGAGAGAAACCCCGATCTTATTTCCTGCAAAAGCTGATAGCAAGAAAACGAAAGAAATAATTTACATGTATAAAGAGCGATGGTAAACCATTACTGAGGTGGCCTTTTAGGCACGTGGGTAGGAGTATGAGAGTTGAGCATTATATTGTTCCAGAGAGACTTGGCTAAACTTGATTTTCTTTACATCTACTATATAGGTGAGTTCTAGATAGAACAAAAAACAGGGACAATGAAAACTTGCACTGACATTGTCTAAAATGATACTTGCAGTGATGCGTTCTTTCCACGTGGCGAATATCTCTAGCAAACGACTCGGCCATATTATATCGGAAATCAATATTTCTTTTCAAAGATTACTTATACAGCATTTGAACGGGAAAATCATGGATAATGAAATCTTAAATAAAGGTATGATTAATACTTTATGATATTTTAAAGGCAAACACATTCTTTCGTCGCCGTTTAAGTCGGTAATCGCTTTATCTCAACATGATGGAATATGGTTAACAAGTAAATGGGATATTAAACATTAATAAACTACGATAATGTCTTGCATTATTTATATAATACTTACACACGGAAAATAGAAACATAAATGTTCTTATCACGGGGTAGATTAATGATACCATGAAAAATGTAATAATTTCCAAACCCAGTATAATTTAATCAGTATAAAGCAGTATGAAGGGATAAGATAGGCGGTCAATTCAACAGTTTGTATGGAAAAATACGTAGGTGGAGTCGATATGGATTTGCTGTGAGATAACGCATCTAAAGTTACTCACGCAGTAATCCTAGTACAATACCGGAAATCTGTCACGACCTTAGTGTCTTGGAAACAAGCCAGACAGCAAAAATAAAAGAACGCCTTCTTGATTGTTGAAGGTTTGTGAAATTTCTTTATTTTCACGAGATCTTACGCAGGCATGTTTGCATACATTGTAATTTGCGATGTTTGTCTCAACCTTAACTGATCCTAAACAACTGATGACCAAAGAAGTTCAATCGAAATCCCTCACGGAGTGAAGTCAGTGCTAAAAAGCTTGTTTCTCAAAATAGTAAATCTGACCACCAGGATCATCAAACAGTCATTGAGAAGCATGGAATTCGATAAAACCTTCACAATGACTGAAGCTGCTTGAATAATGGTAATGATGTTTTCAAAATAGTGATGCTGGCCCTACAACCTCAATCTCACTCAAAGATATTAGAGTCCATATTATCACATAATTTGCCTATTATCCTGCGAATTCGCCCATGTAACCTTTCGCGTATATGTCAGTGGAGTATTATACTCTTGAAAGTTCCTATATATAAGTGAGAGAGGATTGATCAATTTTTCGTAAGAGATAGAACGCGGACAAATTACGAAGGACATCTCTCTATATCCTCTCGTAAGTCGCTTAGGGATTACGTTCGCAGTAGATTAATCAGGTTTCCAGTCACCATTTCAAGTCCTGCGATGTTTAATGTTGAATTACCGGAATTATCTGTAATTCATTGCCATGTTCTTCAATTCATTTAAAGGTATATTTTCGATGTCATGTATAAAAGACAAAAAAATTATTACCTTAATGACGTTCCAGACCCTCTTGAAATATGCGCAAATGAATTACAGACCCTTCTTCATCAACCGTTTACTATAAAATTGGCTTACAGCCTAATCTACTCATCTTTCTGCCAAGCTGTATGATAAGCCTGTCAGTTACTATTTTCCAATCGCGGGTATTTCTCTTGGGGATAAGAGAGTCCATGCATCTTCAAACTCAGGAGATCAAAATAGCAGTTGAAGCCATATTCACGTACCAGTTCCAAGCAGATTTATTGAATATTGGCTAAAAATTCATATCACTTACAAGAATTATGTCTTGTTGGGGACTCGTTGGATAAGACTTATCGACATTTTACCCTAATTTTGTGTGCGTTGGGATTTCATTGCTGTGATTTTGATTCGTTTTATTGTACATAGAAAGCAAAACAAATTACTCTTCTGTCCTTAATTTACCGTCATCTGCATGCCAAGTTGTAAGTCATTCGAATCGTGATACTGTTCAGAATATACACATGTACTTGAGGTTCTAGTAAGTCGGATATATGAATATTACGAAATTTGAAAATTTACTGAATTACTAATGCACCTCCTCATCTAGATTTCGAAATTTCTTTCCTTCACTTTGAATTTTCTTTGTTCGTTTTCTAAATTCAATCATGATGCCCATAGCTGTATGATGCCATTTAATTCATTGGTTGGCTCCACGGTATCTAATTACACTGATAAAAGGTGTTATTCACTATCTTTTGTTCAATCTTTACGGAAAGTCCGTCATTCGTGCACGTTTGTTTGTTTTCTTTTTGTCCAGACTCTTTCCATAGTTTTCAACTAATCGCTCTATAATTCTGTAGGACTAGCCACCGTGACATGAAATTATGTTGTTTCTGAATAGCCGGTTGATTCGAGTGTATTCACTAGAATTACTGTCACTCGTTGTTTTATGTTCAATAATCTTGTCCGGAGATACTATGATATTGAATCTTGTTTTCTTTAACAGCAATTCGAATCAACAATTTTTGGAAACAGCTATTTTCTTTTATTTTTATTCTGATTTCAATTTAAGCAGATTTATCTGGAATTGGCAGACTTTATGATCATTTCATACCATAATGGTATTATCATTTTTACATTTTTTTGAAGAATTGATGCCGTTTGGTTTTCAGTATATTACACGTTTGTGACTATGATCTCGAACAGTTTTTAATTGAATTCCTTGAAGGGATTTCTTTCAGGAACAATAGATTTAGCCCACGCACCAAATTTAATGAAAGTAGATGGAATTTGTAGTACCTTGAGTGACTACCCATGAAATAGGATTAAAAAATAGGATCCTTTGACAAGCCCTAATTAATGAACGTGACAATAACGACACAATACAAATATTTTATTCTTATCTTACACATATATGACCTCTAAGTATAAAACCTATTAGATATTTACTATACACTGGTAAAGGTGAATATTGATTCGATGGATATACATTGAATGCTAGCGAAATAACATGTTTTCCTTCAATGTAATCACAGATCGATGTTCCGTCCAATTCATACTTTAAGTCCCCGAAGTTTGCTTGTCATGTTTAAATTCACTCGAATAGTGGTACGGTTCAGAAAATACACATGCACTTGGCGCTATTCTAAAATTATCTGATGTATGAAAAGTACAAAATTTATCTAATTATGGGGCTGCTGTAACTCTGCGTCTAGAGGTAGGCTGTTCTTTCGGTCACTTTTGAATTTCCTTAGTCGTTTACGGACATATTCACGTATTATTAGTTTGTGTAGTGATCTGGGATGTTGTGTTCAAATGTTTGTATTGAGTTGTTCTTTTTATTAATCATAAAACAATTCCAAATAGATGTTAGATGTTAAGATATTTGATCTTTGGAATACAGCTAAGAGAAATATCAAAATGTTTTGTGATCATAGTTTATTCTCAAACCCTTAGCTAAGAGCTGTGTTGATTCATGTTTTATCTACCAGGTAGGTATTGCATCTTTTGGCCTTAAAGATAAAACAAACCTCAATTGAGGTCGTTAATGTTAAATGCAATTTATGGTTAAATTGTGACAAAATGTTAGAGAAGACGCAAAATACATTCTAAGTTAATCACTTGAATGACATGTGAGGGATGGTTAAAATCTATACGTTAAAGCACAGATATAGTCAGCAATTAAAAACCATAAGTATAAATCAACTAGATGTATTCATCATTGTACGTCACATCTTATAAAAGAAAATAATTTCCTAGTATCTTTTTGCAAAATTTGTTCCGAAACAGAAGTCGTATAAGGTTGTTTTGTTATGTATTGTAATTGTGTAAACGCACAAAATCAAAGGTACGTGTTCTTACATATGTCGTAATAGTTGCACAATTCATGTTTCATATTGTAGCCGTGACATTATATAAGATGATTCACATTTTCAAATGTTATGAATGCATTATGGAATACATTGGCAAAGGAAGAAATACTACCAACATTACCAATTTGCTAAGTTAAAGACACATTATCCGTTTATCTCGATTTTTTCCTGCAACGAAATCAACATGGACAGCTTTCCACAAAGCTGTATGATAATCGTGATGACTTTCCAAGGTACACATCACTCATAGTCAATTGATAAGTATCTACTTCACTAAAATACAGGTGCGAGACAAAATCTATAGTTCGTGTTACTTTATATCATTATATTTCGAACAAATTTTCTCAACGGAGATCAACAACATTCATCCAGGCACGTTTCACAAGGCGTTATACTTGTTTTGTCAACACTTGTATACAACGCATCAGCTATTGTTGTTTACTGCCAACGCACTAGCAGATTCACCCTATTTGCACCAAAAGTATACAGCGGTTCAGCTTCCTATGTGGCAGACTTGACATTTACCGAAGTGTAAACATCAATTTTGTTGATGAGGCCAAATAAATAATACACATCGGAAATCTAGATATATGGTGATACTGAAAACAAAAGAGATAGGTTTGTGAAATGGAAGCGACCAATTGATTTTTTTTTAGTTTGAATTGAAACATTAACTCGAACGCGGGAACGCGAGATAGTCCACTGCAATTGCTTTACACTAAATATTTTGATATGTTAAACTACTTATTAAACATACATATAATATACACCGACATCTACAGTGTACATGTATCGGTTGCAAGGTTCTTTTCACATTTCAACAAACACAATATATCATGATTGTCACATAGATTCTGCCGAGGGACCGTGCTTCCTACAAATTCCGGAAAAGTGGTCACTTTCCATTTGTTTAGAAAATGTCAGAGGAGGAGGCAATACTATACTGTATAAGATGCATGTGTCTTACGACATGTTCATTACAGTGTTGTTTATCAGCAAAGCAAATACCGACATCTTAACAGAACATTAATTCAATTCAATTACAAAAAAAATAAGGCAAGATATGAACAAAACAAAGACTAACACGGAGACTCCTGTACAAAGAAAGTAAGATCTGTCGTAAAGAGAAGAGTAAGTGTCTTCTGCTTCATCACCTGCCATGTAAATCTTGGTCTATTCTAGTATGGAATGTCTGCCCTCAAATGAGGTATACAAAAAAGAATCCAACAGGAAAAATAACGAACATCAAATATGCTCATCTTCATATCGCGCAAAGAAATATATTTCTCAATGAAGTTACTTTGATGACCGTAAAACTTCTCCATGATTCTTATCGGCTCTCGAAACCCTACGTTGTGAACTTGTCTGTCAGTAATCAATATCTTGTACGAAAATAATTATATTGGTGCATATACTTGCATATCTAATTCACTGCGAAATGTAAACACCATAAGTTGGTGATGCCGGAATGTTGCTATCCAGAATAGAAATTCTAAATATCTAAAGTGAAATCACCATGTTTATCATAGAGATTTGACTATCTTGGTTTTTTGGTAGGAAAAGATCGGGGCTGATGAAGAAAGTATGTTGTCTCTTTGATTTCCAGTTTTTGTGTTGTCATATACGATGTCTTTTTATTCAAAGTCAAGATATCATTAATAGATCTGAATGTGAAATCGGAGGACATTTCGAGGTAATTTGACATGTTATGATGAGCATTGTGATAAATTCAGCCTCGTATGAAAACAAAAACAAGTCAGCCAACTGAGCTGGAGGGCCACTAATAGTTCCTGTAGGTATGCCGATAGGCTGCTGCAATAGCAGATCGACGAAGATATTGTCAAGCATTTTTATCATTTTTTCAGCTATGATTCTTCCTTCTTTGATTTCGACATTTCATGAAATGTGTTCATATTCAGATAGTTTCGATGGACATTATGCTTAGTATATAATACAATTTATGGCCATAGTGGTTGGTCGGCAAATATGAAGGTTTATTTGCCTTTAGGTGTCATAACTCTATGGTATACTATAAACACAAATATCAGTTCTTCATGTATCTTGTCTCAGTGTTTTCGCCAGCATACTTGTTCCTCCACCGATGCATGGCAATAAAAATCTTCAAATAAAACATCGTGTAAACCTTAGATGTTCGGTGTAGAATCGTATATATGTCTTACAATAGATGTTCGGTGTAGAATCTTATATATATCTTACATACAATAGATTTAAAAAATAACTAATTACAGTTCAAGAAAGAAGAGAAAATCTTCTCTTGACATTTGGTAGCGATTGAATAAGCCATTTCAACACGAGGTTATTGTCTGGGTTGTTAAAGATTTACATGGATAATTTCCCAACGGAATGTTCCGCCATCAAGTGTTATGTAATATGGAACAATGATGACAGCAGAGGAAAAGTCCGTCACCATATAGATGGAGAATGGATGTGTTTTGTCTTCAATAAATGCGTGTATATCGGCATTCCCTTAGGTATTGATTGTATTACAATATCACACTCGCCATTTAATCATTGCACTATTTCCAGCAAATCGGATACGACAACTTAGTCACGAATACATTCGTAATGTGCGTTGGTGCGATAGTGTTACAATACTTGAAAGACCGATGAAAACCCGGTTATATGTTAGTTCCAAGTTTATAGTCTGCGTATGAACAATTGAAGTACAGATAATGATCAACATCAAAGATCACAGGAGAAATTTTATAGGTTCTACAAGTACAGCTATAATGGATGCTTTACTAGTTAACTTTAAAATTGGATGAAATAAAATTGCCAAGGATTTAATTATTTCAAATTTTTATGGCTGCCGCAATGGATTTATTCAATAAGACTGGGGCGAATAAGAACAAAGCTTACACGGTAACATCTGAAAAAGTACAGGGAGAGTCTGACAAGGTTTTCGGGAGAGAACACATCTTCTGCCTCATCGACGACACCCATGATGTAAACCTTGAAGATAAGCAACACAACAACGGAGCCAACAGGCAAACTAACGAACATCAAATACGTCCAGCTTAACATCGCACAAAGCAATGTACAATTTCACAATGAGATCACTATCTAAACCGTGAAGAATAAGAAAACCTACACATCATAAATAATTATTAACTTATCAAGACTGTGTCTACTGATGGTTGGGCCTCTGACGAACGGTTTTATAGTGTCATCACACTTAAATGTCTTAATCTGGACTCTGTAGCCTGCAGTCACATCTGGTTGAATTATACTGAATACGTGTTTACCACTCTGTTTGTAAATACCGCTGCGTCGCGTTGTTCTTCATATGATCTTGAAAGTTCTTTGTCGGTTAAATATGACCTTATGAAGTGTTATCCTACAGTGTTTAGGTTGTGACAATTCTATGTGGTGGCTCTATAAAAACAAAGAAAAAACCATGGCAACATAATAATTATTCAAACTCAAATTCAATAAAACAAAGGAAAATATGAACAAAAGAAAGATAAGACCAAGTGTTCCGAAAGAGTTAGCTTCTTCTGCTTCATCGACGACACCCGCCATGTAAACCTTTGGTCAATCCAAGTAAGTAATCTCACATTCTCAAATGAGAACAACGGAACTCACAGACAAAGTAACAGGCATCAAATACGTGCAGCTTCATGTCGCAAAAAGAAATAGAATATTTCTCAATGAGATCACTATGGAGACCGTAAAACTCCATAATTATCATTAACCTACATCTTTAAAACCCGTGTGTTACGAGTTTGTCAGTCAGTTCACGACTTCTTGCATGAAAATCGTGATAATGGGAACAGGCTCTTGAATATCGAATAAACTGTGGCATATAAATACCATAAGGGGTAATGCTATAAGCAATGGAAAATTCACAATAGAGAAATTGGAATCATCTTACAGCTGGGTGGTAAGCTGTCCATGTTGGTATAGTTAAAGGAAAAGATCGAGATAAGCAGCTGATGTAGAAGAGCCTGTCCTATCTTTGATTTCCAGTTCTGGTGGTTATATACGATGGACGTAGCCAATACGTTTCTTGTTATTTAAAGACAAGACGTCATTAATATATCTCAAGATGAAATTATACGGTTTTGAAAGGTTTTGTGACCTGTTTTGATAGGCCCTTCCATAAATTCAGCCTAGTATGAAAAAAACAACAAATATAAAAAACAAAAACAAAAAATCAGCAAACAGAGTGGTGCAGTTGGTTCCCATAGGTATGTCAATAGTCTGGTAAAAGATCTTACTACCAAACTCGACAAAGAATCAATATGTTTCGTCGTCCGTATATTTCTTCTTCGATTTGGATGTCAATTTTACGAAATACGCCTCAATAAAGTTCAGAACCATATATTTATTCCACCATTCACCTTTCATGGAGCAGAAAGCTCTCATAACATGATAACAAAGACGTTCCTTCAGTCTAGAATTGGGTATGTTGGTGTACATAAGTGGAAAAATCAAATGTTCTTATAAAAGAAATGTGTATTAGAAGAGGGTGTTGAAGAGTGGTCAAAAGCTCTTTCGGGTTCTTCAAAATCTACATATGAACAATTCTTCTTCTTAATTAGACAGTATCACAATAAGACTGTAACCCTTTGATAGTACTTAGAATGGTAGTCAATAGTTTCGAAAAGGCTTGGTTGATCAGTTAGACGAGCAAGCTATAAAACGTTGTTTATATGTTTATAAATGTGCTCTTCGAATACCCAATCATGTGTTGCAGTTTTTGTATTACCTAGGATGGTTTGATGATATAACATCCCATAATAAGGGAAGATGTTCACGTTGTATTTGGTATATGTAGAGATACATTTTAGCAGTTCGTTTGAATTTTTCACCTATTATCCGAGTCATTATCATGCATTTTAGCATTTTGTTTGAATTTTTCACCTATTATCCGAGTCATAATCATGCATTTTAGCCGTTCGTTTGAATTCTTCACCTGTTATCCGAGTCATAATCATTCATTTTAGCAGTTCGTTTGAATTTTTCACCTATTATCCGAGTCATAATCATGCATTTTAGCAGTTTGTTTGAATTTTTCACCTATTATCCGAGTCATAATCATGCATTTTAGCATTTTGTTTGAATTCTTCACCTATTATCCGAGTCATAATCATGCATTTTAGCATTTTGTTTGAATTCTTCACCTATTATCCGAGTCATAATCATGCATTTTAGCATTTTGTTTGAATTCTTCACCTATTATCCGAGTCATAATCATGCATTTTAGCAGTTCGTTTGAATTCTTCACCTATTATCCGAGTAATAATCATGCATTTTAGCATTTTGTTTGAATTCTTCACCTATTATCCGAGTCATAATCATGCATTTTAGCATTTTGTTTGAATTCTTCACCTATTATCCGAGTCATAATCATGCATTTTAGCAGTTCGTTTGAATTCTTCACCTATTATGCGAGTCATAATCATTCATTTTAGCAGTTCGTTTGAATTTTTCACCTATTATCCGAGTCATAATCATGCATTTTAGCAGTTTGTTTGAATTCTTCACCTATTATCCGAGTCATAATCATGCATTTTAGCAGTTTGTTTGAATTCTTCACCTATTATCCGAGTCATAATCATTCATTTTAGCAGTTTGTTTGAATTATTCACCCATTATCCGAGTCATAATCAGTATTGTTATTCAGTTATGTTTTGGACATGTGGTTTGATGCTTTGTAATTAAAAGGTCTGCTAAACGCCAACGTAGCTTAGATATATATATTTTTTTCTATACCAGAGGGTCATTGTTCCCCTGAGTCGTGTCGCCACGTTAAGATAGTATCTCATCATCTCCTCGTTAGTGTCGTATTTCTATTTAGTGTAGACGTAAACACGATCCTCGTTACTGTTGTATCACTGTACATGTTTACCAAAGTTTTCAGGTAAACATGAAATTCGTTCAGCTGCTGACGTTAACAGCAATACTTATATCATTACTAAGGTCGAATCAAGTCACAGTCAATACCTGCTTTAATACAACCAATGTTGTACCGCTGTAAGTAATCTCCATGCCCACACCTGTTGTGGACCTGATTGATTGATGGTCCCAGGAGAAATGGCAGTATAGAACCAATTAAACACAGGTCAATGTATAGATGATCGTATGTATACACAGTATAAACACGTTATCATCTTATACCACTGATAATTAACAACCAAGTAATTGAATAGGACTACCTAACACGAACAGCATTGACTATAAACAAATTAATTAAGAACTATGTTTGGATTACTGATGAATCCTTTATCACTAATTATTTGAATGTACGATTGACAATTTCCAAAGTGTTGTAGATTTACCTTCGTCTTCTGTTCCTCGAAATAAGAACGTGATATGTTTTTTTCTGTAAAGATTGTTTTTCTTCACGCTGCTTGTGAGGGCCATATGTAACATTTTTACTGCACTAAATACAAAACCTTCGTTAAATAAAGTTTTTGTCATCATTTATTATTATTGTAAATATTATAAATTTTTAAAAAAAGACCAATGAAATTTGAACATTTACGTAAAATCTTGACAAATTTCAAATATGCATTGTATCGTGATATTTCATGCAAAATTGTGTTTAATTCTGCCAAAACTTTCCACGGTTTTGCTAAAGAGATATATTCGCTTGCAACGGAAAAAAAAACATCGAAACTGTTGACGCCATCAACCGACATCAGCTACGCTATCATGAAATATAGTCAGGGGAAAATATTCTGCGTTGATTCATATTGAATACTGCACTTAAAAAAAGTACAACCATGAATTAAAACTGAAAGATTTTCTCATTTAGTTTACTGTGAAGGTAATTTTCAAAATAAATATAGCGTCGATTTGGGAAAGCGTATTGCGTGTCCTGCGAAGATGGATCGACAAAGCCACCTTTAGATTGAATGTAAATTGAAAAAAAAAGTCTTCAAATGACAATCACATGCATTTAAAACACGCCACAACACATTTTGCAAGAGTGAATATTCACTTTTAATATTAGTTTTCAACTCGCGAGTGATCTGCAATGACCCCATTCTAGAGAATGCACTAGTGTATCATGATAAGCATTCTGTCTATCAAAGTACAATGCTTTCCGCCAAAACAAAATAATTGTTATAAATCCAAGGTTTATCTTTACACAAATGCTCCAGTTGATCAATGCCCGACAGTCACTGAGCCCCCCTCGATTGGAGACCTGCGCCTTATCGTCTTCCTCAACCCATGGGATTCAGTACGACCACATTCCGCCCAGCAAATGGACATCGATTCCGGTAATGCGTGGAACTCAGCGTAATGGTCTGATCCTGTGATAAAGCTATGCGCAGCTCGATATGGAGAACCAAGATCCCATGATAAAAGTAATCCGCTCTATGTGCTTATATTTATCTAATCTTATTCAATTGTTTCACATCAATCACATATAAACCCCAACAGGAACCAATCCAAGATTGTACAAAAGACACACTAGTGAATAGTTAGATAAAGTAGAACCAAACCATAAGAAAACTGCCATCATACAGCTTTTTCGGAGATTCATCTACACCTATCAATTCAGAGGATTGAAGGTGAATGACCCAAAAACCATCATCTATGACATTCTATGATATGTCATGTAAATGATAGAAATGTATTCCGGAAACACTGAAGAGTTCCCAAACAGCCATTTAAATTGGTATGTTTTCTACTACGATAAACCTATAACGTATCACATACAGATCGTCTTAAGATCCTGTACCACGAGATATTGTCAGTAACATCTTGGTGGATATCTACTTTTAGACACTATCCCATTAGTGAAGTGTATTACGAATGGACTTCACCGGTTGTGATCTATATTAGGTCGATTCGATGCATCATTGCGAGATTCCACGATCATGTAATTGTAGTGTTTGATTACAAGTAATATTGTATTGCTGAATAAAGATGGATAAGAACGAAATTTTGTAAAATGAAAAACAAAAACAAAAAATAAGCAGAAGTTTCGTCTAAATATATCAAACGTTGCAATGCAGAGTTATCACATTCAGAAAAGTTGAATAAGAGATGCAGACTTGTCTTGTTATTATACTTGTCTGTTATCTTCTTCGAGTTTCCGTTCCTTGTGTCTTATTTGTTTTCAGTATTCCATTTCCGTGAAGTTTCCTCCTTTTTTCCAAGATTAAGTATATAGGGTGAAGTAGAAGAAACAAGATATCTATTTTATTTTAAATTGAAATTTTAACAATAACAAAGTTTTCATTTTACACCAACCATGATTAAACTGAACAGAGTTCTAGCTACATTTGAAGGTCCTGAAATCACCATCTTCCCAGAAAGGGAATAGAATGCATTGGTCTGTATAAATTTATGTCAAGCGTCTAGGTAGCTTTGCTTTGGGGAATGGGTATTTCTGGGGATTGCCGTTAGCATACAAAACACCAACAAATCATTACGGAGGTTTAAGGATAATTCCTCTATCAAAATGTTGGAAAAAAATGTCAATTGATAAAAAAATGGGACGATCGGGAAACCGCAAACTGATTTTTTGTCTGACTGACATTCAATCTCATTCAATCTCAGTTGAATACCTGAGGTTTGTGGGTCTGTACACAGAGATTTGGATTTCTAAACAAGATGAGACCACGAATCGTCCTGGTTGTGTCCTAGACCATGACACACTTAATATGTCCTCTTTGGAAAGCATATCGCTCCCTGAACCTCTACTCATTAAAATATTCCTGCAATGTATTCATTTTCAAAATCGAAGACATCACAAAGTTTGACGAAAGTCGAAATCATTAATCAAATTTTGCATTTCGTCATAATGGCAGGAAATGCGTAATTAAAAATGTACAATAATTTTGCATAAATAACTTCAGTAACCCCGTAGGTAAAGCGATTTTTCTATCCGAAAGCCAGCGATTCGTCCCTGCAGATGAAGTATAGTCTGTTTATGGGAATATGGATCCCGAGAGCAATATTAAACGCCTTTACAGTAATCTGATTGATTATACTTGGATTTACAGCCATGTTCTTTAAAAATTGACTGGCAGAAGAGTACAATAACTGTAAACAACTTTTTACATAACATAAAAGAGTTCCATTCATGTTGTGCAACATAAACATTGTTGCCGTAGAAACGTGCTTGGTGATGAAACCTTCTGTTGTCAGTTCCTTTCTCTAGCTTCCATGGACAACAAATGTTATATTAAGCTACATTCGTGCATACAAAGCAAACTGGGAAATCACGTATAATTCTACTGTGCAAATCATCACTTCCGGGTTCTTGTGCAGGAAGGATGATTCTCATGTTGTGTAAGATAAACGGTATGATGACTAGAAACTCTGTTGAGACAGCTTGATGTGTAAATAAATAATCTAACATAAAATCGACTCGTTAACTGCTAGCTCACCAGCACCGACTGTGTATGTCTCAAGGTCTATGTAGACTGTTCTCAGTGTTATCACACAACGTAAGCTATAAATACTCCGATAGCCATATGTCCAAGTTGATATTGATATACATTTATTGTCCTTCCGTAAAACAAATCTCTAACAGCCGGCGGTATACAAGTGTATATATAAACTGTTTACTGGCTGTGTAGTCATAATAAGGGCGAACATCTACAAACTCTAGTCCTCTTTTTTAATATTGAACTACACAACGAAACTGCCACTAACAGCCGTGAAATACAAATGTTGGTCACGAAACCCTTACACAACTGATTTCTCTTTTATCTGAAAAAAATCTCCATCGCTATCAACAAATTAATACAGTAAAGAAGAAGAATTGTTTATATTGAGACGTTGGGAAGTAAACAAAATATCAGAAATACATTTGTATGCATACGGGTGAATGTAATGTTCTGATATTTACAAATTTTGCATATTTGCGCGCACGATCATAGTTAGTAAAAGCATATACGCTGTAACTATTCCCGAGATGTTAAGCTAAATAGGGATCCTATCATGATACAAACATATCAAGTTTATAATGGAGTGATTGTGAAAATAAATTCTCAACTTTAAATAAATCCAAATAATTATTTGTACGTATTAGTGCTTTGCAATGTAATTCCGTACAGAACCAGCCTTATAATGATAATCCATAGTTCAAATACGTAAAATATTCCATGGAATATAAAGGGGATTTAGTGCACCGACAAAAATTAAAGATCGCAGTGGCTTTGTCTGTATACAAAACAATAGCTACGTTGTATTTGGAGAGTGCAACTTGATATTGATTGTTGTGTTATAAACTCGGTATGTATATCTACAGACGCCATTAACTATTAATCAGTGGACAGGATTGATACGTGTTGTTTATCTCACCTGCTGAATTCTGGGAAAGTATTCCACAGTAAAAACAACAACAACTTAACTATTCACACGACTCCGACCTTCTGTTTATTTATGAAATGTCATTCGGTATGTTTATCTTATGGTAGCTGATTTCTGTGGTTACTAATTTCTGTCATTTCGTTGTTTCGTTTTGTCGACCAAACGGAACGATAATACGTCTTTACGCACCTGCTAATTATCGTCATTTCGCCTCGACATAACGAAAATCCGCCATAATTCAACTCGAAATAACGAAAGGGTGAAGTCGCTAATAAGTAGGGCGAAATCATTCGCTTTGCTAATTATCGTCTTTCGTTGCGAAAAAAACGGTAATTATCGTTGTTACCCCGCTAACTATCATTTAACAGCGACAAAAAAAAAAACCAATGTCGCGGCGAAAAGACGATCATTAGCGAGAGAGAGAGAGAGAGAGAGAGAGAGAGAGCACCAACAAACCAAGGTTATCATTCTGTAGGCGGCGACAAAACGAAACAACGAAATTGCAGAAATTAGCCAACTACTTATCTACATAGAACGCGTGTTTATTCACGTATTCTCAAGTAGTGTCCATTAATGGCCATTTTTTTGTGATTAATGAGCACAACCCTGCGTACCGACAAATAGAATAAGATACTCTTTACGTTATAAACACCAGGTATGTGTAGAGGAAACTAATGTTGGAAGCTCCGGTGACCTGTTCTTGTACTGGAATTTTGAGTACATGCTCACTCCTGCCTTAATGATAAAAACAATTACTGACAAGCGAATTCACAAAAGTCATAAATAATAAAAGATTTTGAGATAAAATGCAATCTCATACCAGAATAACAAATAAATAATATTGGACCAGAGGTAAATTGTCTAGGTGTAAAGGTACAGACTATAGCCTTGTTTGTCAGCGTGATGGATTACGAGAGGAAACTCTGATCTGGTGTGTCGATTAACTGCAGTACTTACAACACATACGTGTTATATCTTTGCTAGTATTTAATTAGCAAGTACAACATTAAATAACACAAATATTATATGTCATTTTCTGTTGCCATTTATTCTTCCTAAACCCTGTTATGTCAGTTATTATCCTTATTCTGACCAGATCAGTTTAACTTATGTTCTGGTTATTTTTATCACAGTTTTCTGTGAACATGTCTACCATCAGTGGTTGGTCCATAACTATTGATTTTATTGTGTTCCTTATCGAGGGTGATCCCTTTGACCAACACCTCCTATATTTCACCAATCAATTATTTATTATTTACTGATGAGACGATTATGCCAGACTGATGAGGACGACTGACTGTGATTAACTATGATGTCGTGAATGGGATGATTTCCCAGATATTGACGTTGCTGACCCAGTGGAATACCGGCCATGTTCCTGATTTTGTGATAAAAATATAACTATATACCTTGATTCTCTGCTAATCGAAAGATTATGAGCTAGATCCATTTACTGTAGGAATACACTTTATTATCACGTGACCTCTAATAAATTGGGGTGATGACGATTACAGTAGTCACTTTAAAGTTTCTATTCAAATTAGAAACAACTTTTCTGTATCATTTTTGTAATTGCACGTGTTTGTACAATTTGTCTATACACAAGATGTTAAAGTTTTTAAATATAAGTTCAATGGATTCTAGATCAGATAAAAACTAAACATTCACAAAACTAAATAAGGTTTGTGTGGTGTTGTCATTACGCGGTATGTGTCGTTAGTGTTTCTCGATATGGTTAATGTTAGTAAAATTTAAGCTAAACATATGGCTATTCTGTCTATAAATACAGTCAGTCCTAAATAAAAATAAACCCTTTTGTAAGAAAAGAACTAAAAACTACCGTGTGCGCAATCTTCATTATTTTTTACTAACGTTCTTTTCAGCTCTTCATTGAAAGGAGTTCGGCTGAAATTTACTGCATCGGGTATTTGATCAGTTGTCCACAAAAGTTCTAGATATTTCAACAGCGTATTTTATAGTGGTAATGACAGGGTCTTGCACCACCATAAAATCACATGACATAATGTTATAGCACACATTACCACGCTCCAGCCACAAGTGGCATGAGTATTTGATTCACATTGTAAAACTGCTAATTATCGCAAGAAAGTGAGACACACAAATGTATAAGTACTATTTTCAGTCTCAGTGATTTCTCAATGTCTTTGATATCATCAGCGTATTCCAAAGAAACTAGTATTACAATCAGATATTGCTTTGTAATTGTTTTGACAGCTCTTTCGAATGGATAAACCTACTGCCAGGAACGCATTAAATAAGTACGCTGCTTCCATTTACCTTAACGGCGAACACAACAGGGATGGGTACAAATAGGTCAAAAGTTTTGATTGTAATCACCTAATGGACGTGACGTCAGGATTGTTTCTTTGTACATATGTATCACCAAATGCACCCACTGACCTATTAGCATCGTATTGCGAGTATGAGATACCTGTTCTCACGTGGCTCTCTCTGTTAAAAGTACGTAAAATAATTAAAAAACATTCCAAGCTAACATGATATATACAATCTCGTATCAGTATTCAGATACGTGATTTGTAAAACGAATCTAAAACATTAATGATTTTAGCTAACATTTGATGAGATAGACTTATTTTTTAAGAGATTCATAAATCACAGATGAAATGGAAACCAACAAAAGGCACTTCCCATCACATGATCAATCATCAGGGCAAATATTGGAGGACGTCGATATTTCAAACATAAAATCACACTATATCTATTGCCATTTGTCAGATTGCAATCTGTGAGTAACATAGGTTATTTCACATATGTGTATTGTGCAAAATTTTTCTAACAATTTATTAACAATAGATGAATTAAGTTCCCCCAACCTCCACAGCCTATAGTGTAAAGATGTTGCAACTGATTCGATATTCGAAAGTTTGTTTCCGTCATCATATATCATGAATTTCAGATAATTCGTCAACTATACATAAACTAAAACACAAGGTTTCGAAAGATACCGACTAATGATGATTCTGAGAGGAAGTTGTAATTTCCGTCATGAAAATCTCATTGGAAAATATTCTATTTTTCTGCATGAAATGAAGCTGGACGTGCTTGTTGCTCGTTAGTATGGTGGTTCCGTTGTAGTTAAGATTAATATTTATATGGCTGGTGTCGTCGATGAAGCAGAAGACGCTTACCACTTGGTCTGTATCCTTGTTCTTTTTCAGGAGTCTCTGTTTGAGTCTTCCTTTTTCACATTTTGCGTGTTCACATTTGAATTGGAATTCAGATTGTGTATATGTCGCTATATTCATTCGTATTTTCTCTCTCATGACTGATGCCAAAAGAGGATTGCTTGGCCTAAGTAAAAAGTAAGGTCGCTTATCATGTTGTCAGTAGTATATGACTGTGTCCAGTTTGTAAAATTTCAGTATGACAGCTCTGTAAAAGCATGCATGCATATCCTGTTCGTCCGTGGACACACTCTTGAAATGACCTAAGCTATTGCGAGGAGATTTCACAAACAAAACAGTTAGACAAAACAAAAGTCCTGATTTGAACCTGGCTGTTAGAAGGACACGTTAAATATCAATAAAAAAGTCCGAGCTTGTATTGACAAAATGTTCCAATATTTATACATTCTCTCTGTTGTAATTTGTTATGCTCTTCCGCTTCACGTAGTGGACAAGTAAGTAGAAATAGTCTATTCAGAAATGGGAATTTATCACAAACAAGCGCGAAAATGTCTGCAGGGTCTCAACGGAAGTGCCCTAAAAGGAGGTAGACATTTTCGTGACTGCTTGCATAGACGGATGTTTTATAGTGATGTGATAATTAGTTTATAAACATTGCTTTCTGATCAGATTAGAAAGAACAGACTGTGATATTTTATGAGACTAAAAATGGTACAGCTATTTCACAAAAGCATGATGAGACAGTATGGCTCGAGGGACCAGTATGTTTAATAACATTACCAAACCATTTTAACGCTTGTATAAAATGCGCGGTTGTAGAATAGATATGTTGAAAATTTTAAAAATACTTCCTTGAAAGATAAAAAAGTTTGCGGGTAACGAAAAAAAAAAAAAAAAAAGGAGGGAGAATATGTAGTAAGCACGATCATACGCAGTAATTTACATAACGTTCATACATGACCGCTTACAACACGATCATACACTGAAGCTTAGACAATGGTCATACACAGTAATTTACATGACGTTCATACAAGACCGCTTACAACACGATCATACACTGAAGCTTAGACAATGGTCATACACAGTAAATTACATAACGTTCATACAAGACCGCTTACAATACGATCATACACTGAAGCTTAGACAATGGTCATACACAGTAAATTACATAACGTTCATACAAGACCGCTTACAACACGATCATACACTGAAGCTTAGACAATGGTCTTACACAGTAATTTACAAGACGTTCATACAAGACCGCTTACAACACGATCATACACTGAAGCTTAGACAATGGTCATACACAGTAAATTACATAACGTTCATACAAGACCGCTTACAATACGATCATACACTGAAGCTTAGACAATGGTCTTACACAGTAATTTACATGACGTTCATACATAGCAGCTTACAACACGATCATACACTGACGCTTAGACAATGGTCATACACAGTAATTTACATAACGTTCATACAAGACCGCTTACAACACGATCATACACTGAAGCTTAGACAAAGGTCATACACAGTAAATTACATAACGTTCATACAAGACCGCTTACAACACGACCATACACTGAAGCTTAGACAATGGTCTTACACAGTAATTAACAAGACGTTCATACAAGACCGCTTACAACACGACAACACACTGAAGCTTAGACAATGGTCTTACACAGTAATTTACAAGACGTTCATACATAGCAGCTTACAACACGATCATACACTGAAGCGTAGAGAATGGTCTTACACAGTAATTTACAAGACGTTTAATCGCAGGTAAAAATTGATCAATGATAAAATCTGTAAACATGTAGTTTTCTTGCCGTAACAAATATTTTTGTTAATTTGCAATACGCCAAGAAAGTAACATTTACCATACACCAATCGATATTTGCACACGACAGCGACTCATTTACCTAGGTCTACGAACGCTTTTCTGATCTACTCCCTTAATTTCGTGTATCAAAATGAGATGGCGCATGCATACTTGTTGTAGCGTTTGAAGTTTTCATTAAGCTAAAACAAGGTTTCATAATTTTACAAAAATCAATAGAGATCCGAAGAAGGTCGATGAGAATGTAAACTCTAACACGGAACCAAAGTACTTCATCAATTGTACACGCATATCATTGACCAAATTAGACAAGAAAATGACGTACTTAATTCAGCTCATTCTACTTTTCAAATATTGTTTTCTGTATCCCCTTTGCAGACACGAATAACACATCTTAGTTTATCTGTGTTATTGAGATGACACTGTTTCTCTAGAATGGTTGTGTCTTGACGTGTGACCAGATTTTACATATGATCGCCCCGTTTCGTTTTTGTATAAAATATACAAAGTATACACTGTTGTTTAAAACACCCATGGACAGTGTAGGTTAGAACACTGAATGGCTTCATTTAATTAACAACGCTGTCTGTAGAATTCGTGTTTAAAATGTGAAAACAACAAGAGGTGGTACCTTAATCTAATGAGTTTCAATATCTTTTTGAATATGTCAATTTGAATTTTAAAAAGTTGATATGAAACATAAGGTAGAAAAATATCTTTATGGGAAGTAAGGGTCTATCTGATGAGGCATTGCTTGATTACATTTTTCGACTTACACTTTGTAGGAGATCACACTCATACATGTATCTAAAGCTGCAAAGATAGGAATTGTAAATTGTTTCGTACTGGATCATTAGCCACTCCTTCCTTGCCTTCATTCAGATATCACGTGACAACGTCAAGATTCCTCGCCTGATAACCACGGTCAACTGAAGTTAAAATATGGTCACAAAGTTAATAAAGAAGATATCAACATAACAGAAAAAGTCGATGGAAGATTGTGGCACGGTTCCGAATGTACATGTACACACGTGCTTGACGTCCCAGTGCAATCATAGATATCATGTTATCAGTGACGCGTCATAGAATTAGGAAACAGCTGTATGATGCAGTTTAATTCATTATTTTGCTTTACTGAATCTAATTTCTAGTTTTGTCCATTTGTGTTTTTTAATATTTAATATACGTTGTATGTATAATTTTGTTGACTGTAATACTTCCTCTTAATCGTTAGTTTTATTATTTTGCATCCCTCTATATTTTTGTAGTGGTTCAACTGTCAGCTATCGACTTCTTGCACAGAACTCGTGATATCGGGAACAAACCGTTTAATGTCGAATCAACTCTGACACTTCACTTACATCTTGTTGTCCTTGTAGGTTTCGTTGTAGGGGAAGATCGAGAAAAACAGACCTGGCTTCAAGGATAGGAAATACCGGTATCTTGTTCATTTCAGGTGAGTCGAAGTGTAATTGATAATTGTAATACATGGGTGGTAGTGAGTGTAAATCTGAACAATATGTCTTCATAGAGCTCTGTTAGGCGTAGGTTCAACTTCCGATGTTTGACTGAACGGAGGCCGCTTCATTTACCGTCTTCTACTTAAACCACCTTTGCAAAGGTGATTACGATTTCCTACCGCTCACTGACCTGTTCATTATGTTCTTCTTTCCTCAGCTATTTTTCTTATTTTGCGATTTTATGGATAATATCACCGTTTGCCGTTTTGTGTTCGTACATTACAGCGAATTAACTACGCATGTTCGTACACTATAAGATGTTTAACAATTGACAAGGTTTGGATTGCTTTTAGGCTTTGTCATCCGTATTGATGTAAAGCTTACAATCTTGTAGAAAACTCATGTTTGCCATTAAGTTCTAGTTTTACAATTTACAACGACATATTTTTTTAAGTCTACAGTCCTTCCGTCTTACACAGAATACCGTATCATATATCTACACAAACAACGATTTACATGCTCATGAAAGGTCTTGGATAAGTTGCTATATCGGTGTAATGCATCAAATACATCAAATTTTGTGAAATATAACTGGAAAAAAGTCCTGCATAACGGTAATATTAATAATTATATGCTGGAGTTGGGAAATAATTTAAAGTTAATAGAATTGCCTGCCGGACAAATGTCTAACGAATGCATAGACCAGTTCTCCAAAGATATTGTTTCAGCTATATTGCAATCCTCCAACTCTACTTTGCCTATAAAAAAGTACAAAAGCTATTTAAAACCATATTGGTCTAAAGAATTGTCAGAAATGCACACTTCGGTGCAAATTAAAAGGCAAAAATGGCTAAATGAAGGAAAACCTAGAAATTTCTCTCATAGTTTTCTGCAGTATAAAGAGAGCAAAACTTCTTTCAGAAGAAAACTTCGTGATGCATTTAATAGGTATATGTCTGAACAATTTAATGAAATAGAAAAATCCAGTGAACTTGACCAGAATTTATTCTGGCATTTATGCAAAGGTAAATCTTGTAAAAGCAAAACACTTCAGACTGAAATGAAATACAACAATGTAATTTTACGAGACCCCAAAAATATCGTCGAAGCGTGGGCGACACATTTCGAAAATTTGTTCCATGATAAACCGAATGAAGAATTGGACAACACGTTCCAAAGAGAAATCATAAACCGCGTGAACGAAATTGAAAAGAAAGTTCATAATGAGGTAGACATATACCTGAACGAATGCATTACCACTTCAGAAATTGCCTTGGTGTCTAGAGGTCTCAAATCTAAAAAAGCAGGAGGGTGGGACGGTATAGTATACGAACACATTAAACATGGTGGAACAGTACTTTTTGAATATATCGCCACCTTATTTAATAATGTCATAAAAAACGAATACATTCCAAAAGACTGGAAAAAAGGCATTATTATAACATTGTATAAAGGTCAAGGTAAAAAGAAAGAAGACCCCAACAGCTACAGGGGGATCACATTATTACCTGTATTTTTAAAAATGTTTGAAATGGTTTTAGCACAAAGAATCCAACGAGTTTTAAATTCCCGTGTATTTCCAAATAGACAACAGTCTGCCTATCAAAAAGATTTGTGTAGTCTATGCACATCATTCAGTCTTCAAGAATGTATAAGTCACAATATTGAATATGGTTCCAACGTCCATGTTGCTTTCTTAGATAGTAACAAAGCGTTCGACACTGTGTGGCACGCTGGACTATTGTACAAAATTTATGAATTAGGATTAAATGCGAAGACGTGGATTTTACTAAAATGTATGTATACAAATGTTGAAAGTTGTGTTTTATTCAATGGGTTAAAATCCTCCATGCTCAAAATGGAACGTGGAATATTACAGGGAGGGGCATTGTCTGCCAAAATGTACCTAGTATTTATTAACGATTTACTAAATGAAATAGAGAATTCTGGCCTAGGAGCAGTAATTGTTGATTTAAATGTTAATGTTCCTACTCAAGCAGACGACATCTGTTTGGTCAGTACGAGTCTTAGAAGTCTTCAGAAAATGATATCAATAAGTGAAAATTATAGTAAAAGATGGCGTTTTTCATTCTCTGCTATAAAAAGCAAAATTGTTACCTTCACAAACCCAAATAGTAGAACTTGCACTGTGTATAATGAGCTTTATCTGTACAATTGTATTATACCACAGACTGATGGCATTACACATGTTGGTATCTTATTAAACTGTAAATACTCATTCGAGAGAACAGCACGTGCATGTAATAAGTTAAGATCGGGTACGATGTCCCTTGTTCGTTCTGGTGCACATCCTTGTGCTCTAAACCCTTTAACATTGGCGAAGCTTATCAAAATTAAAGTTTATCCATCAGCCTTATACGGATGTGAGCTTTGGCAATTGACAAAAACCGAAATAATAATGCTAGAAAGGGCGCAACATTTTATTGTTAAATCTATTCAAGGGTTTGAAAAGAGAACCAGAACAGATATGTGTACATCTTTACTTGGTTGGACCTCTATCGAAGCATATATAGACATTAGAAAGTTGTTATTTTTTGGAAGATTGTGTAGATTGAAAACAATGTCTTCTGTTTATAAAGTTTTCATTACCAGACTATTTTTGTTTCGACTAGGTAGACCATACCAGATCGGTTTCATCCCAGACATAGTCAAAATATTAAAAAAGTATTCACTGCTTCAAAATCTAGATACTTTTGTAGAAACTGGAATTTTTCGAAAGAAAAGCCATTGGAAAACAACAGTATATAATGCTGTAATGAAATATGAAGAGTACAATCTAAAGGAACGTATGAAGTTTGATGATGATTTTACAAGGTTTAGAGAAATACATAACCAACCCAAACCTAGTATTTTATGGAAGTTAGCACTTCGATTTCCTCAATACAGAAAATATATACATTACATAATGAAAATAGTGGTAACCATTCGTAGCTTGACTACCATGGAATTATGTCACAAATGTGGGTTTCTATATCAAGACCCTATGACACATCTAGTGCTACAGTGTATTTATACTTCCGAGTTGAGGGACCAACTGTGGTGCAGTATAATTAATACCACTGATATACTGTTTAGTGTTTATTTTTCAGTTATTACATATATTGATTGGAGGAAATGTAAACTATCAAATTAGTGCAGAAGAGCTGATTGAATTCAGGATAAAATCCTGTATTTGTGTGTTCAAGATGTGTAAACTATATTATAATTAATATATATAATGATAAAGATAACAAATAGTCCATGTACATTTTGTAGGAGTCATGTGACTTAACAATTCATTATAGTTTACCTGATTTGTGTCAGAAAATTGTATTTTGAAACTCTTGGGTATACCTTAAAATACCCCCTTTCGCTTAATTTGCACTTGATATGCCTACTCCTAAAGCATAAAGTGTGTATCTATGTTATTCATATTCTGTAATCATTTATATATGTATCGTACGCTTTGTATATATGTTCAACATTCTTCTGTAATCTTCATCTCTGGAGGCAATAAAGAGAATAATGAAAGGTCTTGGATAAGGACTCACAGACGATGTAAATTGGTGGTATTAACAGAAAACAAATCCTTAAAAAATCGTATTGTAATCCAGCTAATGGACTTTAAAACTACTAAGGATGAACGCAATTTCCTGTCAACTCTCATTATTAATGAATAAAGGCAGATACGATCTTTTACATGCCACTACCTCAGTAAGGTAACAGTCCAAAACCACACTGTAGTGTCATTGTTGCTGTGGAACGACCTTAATAAATATGGCACACCGGGTCACGAAACAATACTGTCCTACAAACTGACACATTGAATTTATTTGAGATTTGGAGGCAAAACCCCGTATGCACCCTTTCCCTTGACTCAAATTTCACCTCGTTTCTTGTAGATGGCAGGCGATTACTGAAGAAAACAAGAGCAATTCCATGCAGGGAGTTCGTAAACGATGGTGCTTAGAGAAGGAGGCGTACATGTGAGCAAAGCGTGGAAAGGCTGGAATTGATTTAGGACACATTGCTATTTATACCTCCATAATCTCTAGAATTACAATTGTGGAAAAACTCCATGCAGTTTGAATTGACAACAGAGTCGTCTCCGCTATGGGTTTCACTCAAAAGGGGTCCATCTTATTGACTTTTGCCCCATTAAATTAGAACCTACTGAGAGGTACGAGGACTTGTACCACATATTAATAGGGTTCACAGAGGACAACCTATTGTACAGAGATTCAGGTAACACCCATTACGGTGAAATGATTGTTGAAAATGAAGACATTTTGCCATATCTCGGAAATTTCGATGTATTAACTTTGCTAAGCTTCATTCACAGTAATGTCAAAAACAACGTGAAGCAGCGCTACAGCTACAGCATATAGTTGCGCACTAGCATCCATTGGTGGGAGCAAGAGGTTTCATAAGCTCTCGATTCATCATGAGAAAAATTCAAACAAGTGCAGACGCCAACGCTATGCGAGTTGCTGCTCATTTCTTTCCAGTCCGTTGTTTAAAGCTGAAGGAAGAACAAGTGACCATTTTTAAAGTAAATGCATCTTTCTTCCTGTACAGGACAAGAAGTTCTTTGCTAGAACACGACAGATTGTTGGAATATGTAACGAAGAGGTTGAGTCATGTTTGGAGAGTGAATAGTTCTAACCCTCTGTTTGCGAAGTCAGAATCCTACAGTCACCATGTCTGGTTGTGTTCCATGGCCATACCCAACATGATGTTGTGCGCCTTAACATCAATTGCGAGACAACAGGATACATGATAATTGCTTCTAGTGCTGTTGACTTGGGCTTGTATGTGACGTGTAAAACTGGTCTGCACACCAGGATGATGGATTATATTCATTCAAAGTCTTGTGTAAAAGGCAGGCTACTTTCTCTCGTGATGAGCATTAACTCTATTCCAAGGGCTTGGTTGTTGAGCATCTTGACTCCGACATTCTAGCAGGTATTCGGGCAGGTAATTATTCGAGGTCAATCGTCACACTCCTGCAGTCCTACGTTAGAACCATATGAGTCAACAAACAACAGTATGCCTATCCTTCCACCATATCTACTATTTCTGGCATGTTCTGCATTCCTAATCGCACAGGGGAACCTCAGCTGGTGAAGAGGAACAACACTTATATGTTGTCCGCAATACATTCGTTCCCAATGGATCAGCCTTGTATGACGTCCGTTCAGATCTTAATAGCATGCCCTGAGTTATAACAGGGTGTAACGGCGCAGTGGGTCTTTTCCAGGCTCAAGTGAATATCTGGCCTGTTCAACCTCACCAAGGAAAGGCGATGGGGCCTCAGTACCCACGTAACCATGAGGGTGAGCTTCAACAGAAACTTGACGACCTGGCGGGTATGGATATATTTAGATGGCCAAAAGACGTCAACATCGCTGTTGAGTATGTAAATACATCATTCTTACTTAGGATGCCAAATGGTGGTTTCCGTCTGTTGTTTTATTAGAGTGTGCGTTTTCATTCCGGGTTGCGCTAAGTAAAGCTCCGTGTCAACCATTGAAGTCTGTTTGTGGTTTTTGTCACTCACTTGCTGTACGTAACTGTGAATAATATCCACTGCTGATATGAACCAATTCCAAACTATTTGCATTCTTGATTAAGTTCTGATATACATCAACCAGTCCTGTGACTACTAACGCCATTTTTACGTTCCTTTCTACTACGAGTCCGATCACCACTCAGGCAGAACTCAGGACGGCCGGTATCAGACTGTCAGGTGGTTCCGGTCACGCGACAATCCCTCGGTACATCCATTATTGATTGTAATTTATTGTTAGTTACGGACAATGCTATTTAATTTAGAATAGTTCGGACAGTCTCAATCTCTACCAGACGGGAACGATTCAGCCAATAAGATCGATCTAAGATATTTCTCGAGGGACACTTCCATACAAATATATCTAGTCCGAGTGATATGTCCAATGGATCAATCACTTAACTTTATTAAATACTGGAACTGGGCTCGATTCCCAGTGTGATCGAGGAAAATTTCAATTGCCTTAGCACCTTCCGTCTTCACAATGGATCGAGATTCGTTGCCAAATCATTCCACGGGATAGAGGTACATATAAAATCTTCCAGTCTCCAGGAAAATTACACCAGGAAAAAAAATTACTGCTGTTTAGGAAAATTGATTTCAAGCTGCAAGTGGCATTATGCGAATGTGTTATACCTTATAACGAATGTCCAGAACACAATATCTCAAGACAACACAAATCAGAGTGTATAATCGGCATTACAAGAACTACATTTGGTAAGGAAAACTTACGATGAACCTTCTCTTTGTGGTCAGGTGTTGACAAACTTAATGGTGAATCACACAGTGCATAATGTGAAAAATTGAACTTGTTGACCAATCCTTGCCCGGGGTAGAATTACACTAATGGTGTTATATCGCTTGACGCCATCATTTGAAATAGGTGTCTTACATTTGAGGCTGTTTACTTCTTTTGCTGTAACTAGAAACAAAATAACATACTTGTACTTCTTGTTTAAAACAATGCGGTCTGTCTGAAACATATTTATCAAACGTTGTCTGAGACACACTGATCAAACAAATGTTGTCTGAGACATATTGGTCAAACGTCGTCTGAGACATACTGATCAAATGTTGTCTGAGACATATTGATCAAACGTCGTGTGAGACATACTGATCAAACGTCGTCTAAGACATATTGATCAAACGTCGTATGAGACATATTGATCAAACGTCGTGTGAGACATATTGATCAAATGTCGTCTGAGACATTTTGATCAAACGTCGTCTGAAAATACATGCATGAGACCTGGTTTATATTTTTGTAATTAACAGCAATGTCCATTTAAAAAAACTGTGTCATGTATCTTTTTCATAATAATAAGAACTAATGATAAATTCTCCATTTACAAGCTACATTTCACACTCCAGATTTCAAAATAAATTTGCTGTTGTTTATAAGATATTGGACCTTCAACGACATATTTTACAGAACACAAAACAATGCAATATCGAAATAAGATTTCACGATCAGTAATATAGACTTATAACGACATACAATAAAACATTGTTATAACAGTCAGTATGTAAAGAATACAACAGAACAACATCGCTTTAATAACCCGGTTGTGTGATGCTTCATTCTCATATTATATATACGCTGCTTAAATGACAAAGCCATGCAATAAATGGTTGTAACCTCTGGAGACGATCTGTCTCTTATAAATTACATCTCTACAAATATCTGACATGTAGGCATTGTGACAAATCGTTTTGTTTACATCAGGGATGTCAATTTCAGGCTTCAGATTTACGGACTGGGAGTGGTTCTCGCACCTACAACACAAGCGTGGGACACATATCAAACAATCAGGAACGACGTTTGTGTAGAAATAATTATTTGACGAACCGATGTATTGAGTGTTTTGGTAAAGCAAGAGAGGAACCAGCTGCAGCTGAAAAACAATAGGACTTTATGCCACCAGTGTTTTGACACATTTCAGACCCCATTGTCCTCCCGTCAATGGCGATATGGATAAGTGTTCGTATATAATTGGTTTGTGGTCAAATAGTCGTAGGTGATGGTTCTCATCATAAAGTCTCATATCAACAGGCTAGAGCTAATTGCCATAAAATAACACAGCCAGCGATATCATTTGGATTTCCCTGGTGTTAAATAGATATGTAATGTTATACATAAATGGGATTTTTACAGACAACAAAAAAACAATAGAAATAAATGAACTTGCAAATTTGACGAATCTAATTTCATTTGTTGAATGTAAACAAACCAAGTTATACTTATGGCATCTATATCCATTTCAGAAATTCCTCCATGAAGACGTGAAGTCTTTCCTCTGTTCACAAACTAAGGTATTTCTCGAAAGATTATGTTCTCTACTGACAAATGTGTTCAAATACATTGTGCAAGACGTCTTCCCCATTTAGCCCGGCAGATTACGTCCATTTATGGAAAAATCTTTCAGTTGGTGATGCAAGCATCAAACTTGGTACAAATATTGTCCAAACATAGTTTAATAAAAAAAAGCACGTTAGCCACCCAAAAAAATCAATATGGCGGCCATTTTCCAAGATGGCGGCGACATACACCAAATTATTGCATATTCCTTAATACATTGTTTGTGAAAACTGATCTGTGTTTTATATTTTCGTAAATCATGGTTGTTTTGTACTTCAAACATGATAAAAGACATTTTTTAATAATTACGTTGCGAAATACCGGCCATTTTGTTTCAAAATGGCAGCTTTTTTCAAAATGGCGCCGAAAAAAATGTAGCGTAAGTGTTCCTTTCCCAAAATTTCTATTGAGCGTTTGTTCTGAATTGAATAAAAACAGTGCAATTCATTATTGAAGGAGTATTTTATACTGTTTCAATCTTCAATAGATATTTAATTAAAAGAGAGACAGTCGAAGCACAACCAGGGCACACTGGTGATATCACTGCTGTGAAACTCAGCATGGGGTCCAACATTAGCTTTACTTTTGTTGTACTGTAAAGTGTCCCAAATGCTATCTTATAAGCCCCTACTATTTATAATATATTTATAAAGGTGTTAAAATAGAATTAGTAAGGTAGCCGCACCTGAGTAGACAGGGTGTGCCAGCGCGGGAGAGCCGAGCCAAGGGTAATGGGGCAATTGTTACCCAGATGGTGTACAGATCGCACGGGAATTAAATGATGTTGGATGAACGATCGGGCTAGGAGTAGGGGTAAATTTACCATGAGCCTAGTTGTATCCCATATTTCAATGTGCTTTTGATCATTTAAGGTGGTAAAAGGATTAACCCTCGACCTTAAATATTTTCAGTTTCTAGATAATAAAAAGTCAATATATATACATTGATACATCTATGACCTTTTAGTATTAACAATGGCAGATGAGAGACCATTGTCATCAAACTTAGAGACAGACTGGAGTAAATGTTGTCTCTGTCAGATTGATGAAGAACTGAAATCTCCACCAACCCGATACGAAACGAACAGAGATAATGATGGGTACATTATGACTGCAAGAAATATTCCTCTTTTCTATGCAATTCATCAGATGCCAATCAAATTAGACCCTAATCGGTTAGATCATGGTGGTGGCATAGAAGAAACACTAAGGGAAAAACCATGCTAAATATCACCAAAGCTGTTGACTTCATTTAGCAATAGTAAACTTGAAAGGGCACGTAAGCGATCTGCTACAAATATATCTGGTGATACCCCGAATGTAGCAACAAAAAGTAGAAGGAGCTCGCTTTGTGTGTGAAAAAGAGGCTCCAACATCTGAACTTCGTTATGCCATGACGATGGCTTAGATAAGCGACTAAACGAATGTGCTAGAAATTTGAATGACGTTAGATTGATGGCCAGATTAAGTGGCGGTGATATAGTCGCACAGGAACTAAAATATCACCGTTCTTGTCTCACAGCCCTTTACAGTAGGGAGAGGGCTCATATTTTCAAGTCAAAGTAGTCAGGAAAATTTGTCAACAAAAGAGAAGGAGGCCCACCCCATCGTCTTTTCAGAGCTTCTTGTCTATATTGTTGAGTCGAAAATAGGTGCTGACGGTCCAATGGTTTTTCGTCTGGCTGATCTTGTGAGTCTCTATAATCAACGTTTGGTACAATTGGGAATAGAGGTACCAAGTGTAACTTCCACAAGACTTAAGGAAAAGTTGTTGGAAGAGATCCCTGGACTAGAAGCTCATAAAAAGGTAGTGATATTTTATTGGCCTTTAAGGAAGACGTCGTCAAAGCATTATCACAGGCGATGGACTATTCGGAGGCACAGACTGTAGCAAAAGCAGCAAAGATACTGCGGATACATATGGTGGAACATAAAATGCCTTTTCAAGGATCTTTCCATGACAACTGTATTGAAGATTCATTGCCATCTCTTGTACAGTTTGTCAGCATGATTGAGCATGGTGCTGATATAAAATCTCAGCTAAGATTTGGTGCTTCAAAAACAGACTTAGCGATAGCACAGTTGCTTCAGTACAATTGTTACGCAAAATACAGAGAGGGGGCTAAAACTTTCAGGCATTTTAAAGACCGTGAAACTCCATTTCCCGTATTTATTGGAATGTCAACTTATTCAAAAACCAGGAAAAAGGTTAGTTGAAATGCTTCATGATCACGGTATTAGCATCTCTTATGATAGGGTACTTGAAATATCTGCTCAATTAGGCGATGCAGCTGTCTCCCAGTTCAATATGGAAGGTCTTGTTTGTCCATCTATTCTCAGGAAGGAGATTTTCACCACTGCCGCTATGGATAACATTGACCACAATCCATCTTTAACGTCTGCATCAACATCATTTCATGGAACTAGTATTTCCATCTTTCAACGCCCAACATCAGATAACAAACGTGAAGACCGGGGGATACCAGTAAATCTGAAAGCTAAGAAAGTTCCTGAACTACCGGATTCATTTACCAACATACAACCGGCTTTTTTCACTGACAAACAGCCCATGCCTTCCATAGTTGCTAGTCCTGTATCAGTTTCAACTTTACAGCTTCAGCCAGAATATCAATGGTTACAAAAGTCAGTCTCATTCGATCAGTAAACGAACATGAAGTCAATATAACATGGTCATCACATCATGCATCTGAAAGTAGAAGCCCACCTTTTGAAGTTAGCATAACATCTTTGTTACCTTTACTCCGCGATCAAGCACAATCTGTTGCTACAATCAGACATGTTATGGATAAAGTTAGTGATATTGTGTCTGTTTTGAACCCTGGTCAGATTCCTGTGATAGCTGATGATCAGCCAATCTATGCAACGGCCAAACAAATTCAGTGGCACTGGCCAGAACGGTACGGTGTAGACAAGTTCATCATTATGTTTGGAGGGTTGCATATTGAGATGGCAGCATTTAAATCAATCGGTTCGCAATTGCAGGAAAGTGGTTGGACTGGTGCTCTTGTAGATCTGGTACAGTCGAATCTTTTTTGTCTGCTTCCAGTGTTACGCGAACACGTCAAATACACCAAGTAACATCTTGTTGTTTGTACAAATTACTAAATGAGGCATATGAAAATTACACCACAGAGGGAAATGAGAGCAGTCTTTGGAAGAAGATTGGGTGAAGAAACGTGAAGCGGAGAGTCCACAGTTTCAGTTTTGGAATTTAATCCTGCATATGGAGTCAATATTTTCACTGATACGTTCTTTTCGCGAAGCAGACTTTTTGCTATACCGACAGTCTCTACAAGAGTTGATACCATATTTCTTTGCCAACAACAATGTAAATTACGCGAGATGGCTTCCAATACACTTGAAAGATATGATTTGTTTGGAGGAAATGCACCCCCGAATGGCTGCTGAATTCAGAAGCGGAAAATTTGTGGTTCACAAATCAAGTCGTGCTTTCTCTGTTTTGGCAATAGATCAGGCGCATGAGCAATCCAGTGCTGTGATCAAAGGTGACGGAGGTGCAGTAGGCATAACAGAGTATCCGTCTGCTCTGAGAAGATGGATGGTAGCAGGTCCAGAGGTCAGTTTTCTGGTGGGACAATATGAAACATCGTGTGGGGCGAAAGTTGCCAATGAAGAGGTTCAGCACCATGAACAGAACGAACATGCCCAGAAGACCTTCATAGAAAGAGTACAGAAGCTTTACTCTGTTATGAATGAGATGGGAAATCCATTCTTAGAGGAGACGGCTGAACTTCTTTCCCTGGACACCAAAAGTGTAGCTGATGCTAGTGCTGCAGTCTTGGTCTCTCCATAGAGGCAAAGCAAGTTTTGACGAGTTTATGAAAGGCTTTGAAGAGGGTCGAGACTGTTAATTTTATCAGCCAATTAAGAGGAACGATATTGATTTCTGTCGTCAATAGCCAGAAGTATCGTCAAAAGAACTGAAGCAGAAGAATATTAAAGATGACTGTCAGTTGTTTTCGAAATTGTTTATTTCATGTCAGTCACGTGAGTGCGATTTAAACGCTTTTTTCAAGCACGAAAATCATTCTTATCCAGCATCTCTAAGTGAAAATGGCAGACTCTGTCCAAGTCAAAAATCTCAACTGGTACAGATTCTTGAAGACAAAGTCACACTTCCTGAGAAACAACCAGATGCTGAAGTGATTATTATCGATGGGTCAGCTTTAGTCAATTCCATCCACCCAAAGATCTTTGAAGAATATGCTACTCTGGAGTTTGTTCCAAAAGTACAATCCTTCTGTTCAACATATTCTAGACTCGATTTTGTGTTTGACGTCTACAAATCAAGTAGTTTAAAGGCTGAGACGAGGAAAAAACAAGGGTTTGGAGCAAGACGAAGGATGTCAGAAAAAGATAGTATTCCGAAAAACTGGATTAATTTCATGAGAGACAATACAAATAAAACAGAACTGTTCAAATTTCTAGCTGAGAAAGTCATTGAACTTTGCACAATAAATATTGTTTATGTTACAACAGAAGACAGTGTTGTTTGCAACAGGCCAGTAAATCTTGAAGGTCTCTCAAAATGTAATTAACGAGGAAGCAGATACGCGACTTTTTGTACATGCAAGACATGCTGCAGGAGAAGGGAGAAAATCCATCATGATTAAAGCTAACGACACAGATGTTTTGGTAATCAGTGTGAATGTCTTGCCCGATCTTATCAACATAGGATTACAAACACTTTGGATAGAGGTTGGTCAAGGAAAGACTTTAAGATGGATTCCAGTAAAAGATATCCATAAAGAAATCGGTGTTGAGAAGTCCGAGGGTTTGTTGTTCTTCCATGCGTTCACGGGATGTGATGTTGTCTCTGCCTTTCGAGGTAAGGGAGAGAAAACTGCATAGCAGACATGGGATGTTTGTCCCGATGCTACAGGCGTGTTTTCAGAGCTAAGCAAGTATCTCCCAGTGATAAGCGAACACGATCAGAATGTATTGGAAATGTTCGTGATTATGATGTATGATAGATCAACTCCCACTGCTAGTATTGATGATGCAAGACTCGATTTGTTTGCTCGAAAGCAGAGGACATATGATTCTATTCCTCGAACCCACGGAGCACTGATCGAGCATAGTTATGGTTTTTTTGTACATAGTATGACTTTTGTAGTTTTAACCCCTGTTAGTGTCCATTTGCATGCCTTTTTCCATATTAAATGTGTTAAATGATCGATTTTCATTTAAACATCCAGTTTTTCCAAATAAAGAATACCTTATGGCCGCCATCGTGAAAAAAAATGGCCGCCATATCTAGCTTTTAGGTGGCTAACGTGCTTTTTTGATAAAATAGTGCCTAAGGATGTTTCATACCAAGTTTCATGCTTGCATCACCTACTGAAAGATTTTTTGGATAATCTGCCTAGCTAATTCCTATCACTATCATTGGAAAACCAACATTTGTGAAAATGGTTCCATGCTCTTTATAGGTAAAGCAAACAGAGAGATTCATTTCAGATCTACATGGCGGTGTCGTCGGTGAAGCAGAAGACAATTTCATGTTCAGATTCTTAGCTGTTCAAGAACCAACGGGGACGTTTCGCGCAAAGACACTCCTTATAAGTATTTCTATTGTGTCTTCGACTTTGAGTTTAGGTTAAGATTTTATAAATATGACGGTGTTTTAAAAATAACGGATGTTTCTTGTCGTTTTCAAAGTAACGGATGTTTCGCGGATAATGATACCACTGACTTGTCATTGCCACCTTACTGATGATAGTGGAAGAATTATATTAATATTTCTGACTTCTAATTCGATTTCTATAAAGTAAGTGTTAACGTTGCAGGTTTCAGACTTTTTCTGATATTTCCAATTTATTCAGCCAATATCTCCTTCACTATATCCTTAGACTAAGAGCTAATAATGTTGTAGTGACTTTCATTCCTTGTTACCTGTGATTGCTCCTGTCTGTGAAGGGGAAACAGAATCAATAGAACATAATAAGACAAACATTGCATTTTCTGGATCCAGATTACATTTAAGTTTGGGAAATTTACGATATGCATTTGTCTGACACTATATTCATTACATAATATTTTGTTTGCAATTGTGTTCATGCCATCATATTTCTAAAGTTAATTGTTATATCACACAGAAACGATGTTTCGGAGATTTGTATCGACAAATGAAAGTATAGGAAGACGATTCTCAGTGTATTTAAACTCGCGTTAATGCTTTGTATGGGGAAACTTTCAGCTATTCCATTTTTTGACAAAGAGTTCGAAGATATAAGACGGGCTGATGTTTCCTCTTTAAGCTGAAATATGTGTTTTCATAATATTGGGGTATACCGTTGTACCTTTCGATTGGAATTAGAATCTAATATATAGACGTTACCAAATTGTTGTCCTTGTTAATGGCATTTTATCAATATCGAAGTTTTATTGCAAAAGTTACAAAAACATTTGGAGAAATAACTGACGAAAACGAACTAACAAAAAAGAAAAAGTTACAAAACCTTTTGAGAAATAGTGAACGAAAACGGAAAAGGTTACTGAAATTTTGAGAAATAGTGAATAAAAACGAAAAAGATACAAAACCTTTTGAGAAATAGTGAACGAAAACGAAAAATTTAGTATGAAAGCTATTGAGAAATAGTGAACGATAACGAAAAGTTACAAGACCTTTTTTAAATTAGTGAACTAAAAAGTTCTAAAAACCTTTCGAGAAATAGTGAACGAAAAAAAGAAAAGAAATACCATACTAGTAACTAATAACCCTAAGTGACCACACAATACAATAGCTATTCCGACTATGAAGAGGGCCTTAATTACTGGAACCTGTATTGAAAATTGAATTGCCACTACAGTTTAATAATTCTCGAAACTGACAAATTTAGAAATAGGTGAAAAATTATGAATCACAACAAGCAATTAGCTGGTTAATCGTCTTCAAGGCAATACAATGATAGATCAATGTGAAATTTAATCATTGCAAAATCATCCGCGAACCATTTTTTGCACATTTTAAATTTCCGTTAATCTTAATCATTCACATGTCAGTTATAAATTGTCACTCTCGGAAGAGTAAATTACTTTTTTGAGGTTTTACGATACGGAAAGAGCAGTGTGTTGTTAGTGATTAAATTCAAACGCGTGTCTGTCATCGCTTTCTGTACGAGCGTTTGGCGACGTCAACGAGCAAAAGACAGTCCGGGTTAAATTTCCTCGCGTCAGTCAATCAAAATCTCTTTGGAGTTTTATACCACGTTTAGATTAAACCGATTTGTTTAACAATATCGACTGATTGGTGCCTCGGTATTTTATAATATCCACCTACAAGCATTGTGGTACAAAGTAGTTCACAGCATTAAATTGTTCAGTTGTGTAAAGAGAGATAACTCTTACTTATTTTGACATATCGGCATTAGAATTTTGAAATGAAATACACTCACCAAACAATTAAGTAGTTGCTGGTCTCACAATACATAGAATATGAGGAATTTAGACGTTTTGATCATCACTATTGTAAAGATCTTTTAGCTGTTGTTACGAAATAACCGCTGGAAAACTTATATTTGTATGAATATATATTCTTTCGTGTGGTGTGAAGTACACATTGTGACGAAAGTTGTTTAGGAAGAAATATCTGTTTTCTGTTATCGTTCGCTGCTATGTGGAACCCGTGTCCTAATTAACGTTACTGTATCAGATACATGTTTGATGAGTATGAAGACTCTCTTTCGCAATGGTACGGTACCAATTCTTTAGGTTCCAGCAAGACAAATGATAACATGTACTATTGCTGAAATATCCCTAGGTATCAGCAGTCGTGGATCGTTAATAAGCTGTTCTCAAATTACTGTTTCTTCAAACCTTTAGCAGAAGTGATGAAATAACAACAATACAAAAAGGAAATGCGGTTTTATACAAACTGGATGTAAAAGGTCCTTTGTGGAACGTGGTGTACAATTTTCAGGAAAGTGTTAGATTTTAGGGGTTTAATCCGATAAGTGTAATGTAAATTAAACGTTTTGTGATTTCTCATTTGTAATTTTGCGTCTCAAATGACCAATTTTCAGTTTTTACCAGGTATCTGGAGTTTAAAAGCAATAATTCTATGATGATCTAAGCTTTCAGCATGCAAGATTTAGTGGAAATCTAAATTTGAAATGTGATAGGCTATGATCCAGCTATAGTTATATAAAATAAAAAAGACTCAAAATTAGTTAATTAACTATTTTTTCAAAAGAAGATCAATAATTGGGACCCTTTACATTCTATAAAAGAGCCACCGGCCGATTTTTTTATCAATAAAACAAATTACAAAAACAAACATTACTAGAATTATTTAATCGTATTCTCAAATAAGTAATCAGATCAGAATATATCTAAGATTTGATATATATGTCCTGAATTGTTTATGCTCCGATGTAAAACATGTCTAGCTGAAATGTTAGCCAGACCAAAGTACAGATATATTCCTTTACGTTGTAGGTTAAAGTGATCTCATTGTAAAGGTTTTTAACATTGATCAACAGTGTCTGGTTGTAATAAACGTGTTTAATAAAACATACAAATGAAGAGATTTATCAAACAGATTACTATCAGTGTAGACAAGAACTTTCGATGCAACAGTGCGACACTCAATATAATCATCCGTCTATAGAATCCAATAAAACAAAGAGAAATCAGGAGTCACTGCTAACTCGTTGGAATATTTTCACCAATCAGAAATCAAGGATTGGTGGCAACAGTTACAGAGGCTTTAACAATAGGCTGAACCCGTGACTGTGTTACGTTAGTTTTGAAAACGAATGTTTTATTGTAAAGCTATCTGTCACCCTATCCCTAAAATGTCAAGAATTATCAGTGTCGGATAGTCTTGCCAACCAACAAACAGGGTTTTCGGACTGATTTGGTATTTCTTTAGATATCTATACGTTTCAAATTAAGCTTAGATTGCATACATACATACATTCCAACACATCTCAGAATCTCAGATGACTGTCCAATTTGCAGTCACCCATTTGGAGTCCATAGCTGTCGTTATCACATACTCCATTTCTTAACATCCGCTGGATATAGAAAAAAAAACAAAGGACTTGCGCTTGCGTCATGGCAGTAGATTACATAGATATCAACAATATAAAGGTAGAATAAGTATCCCAGTATTTTGCCAAGCCAACCATGGTATATGTGTCGGATTTTCCTCGTTTGCCTTCCGGTGAAAACTATATTCGACTTGTATTTTGTCATGCTAGTGGTGTCCACAAGTGTTTGGTGTGCTTACATGAATTAAGGTCTTGCTTTAGGCTTTTTCTTACCCTTCCATGCTGCCGTAAGCTTTTCTTCTTCACGAGACACTCTGCCAGGACTTACACGTGTTGGACTCACGTTCCCAGACGGAAGTGGAGGAAGGTCAACAGAAGGCGTACCAGCGTTTGAAAAATAGTTCGAGCCCCATGGCGTCCCTCCAGCTAGACCCTGGTTTAGCTCTGCGGCATCCATATCTTCTTTTCCTTTTGGAGGAACACGGTTTGTCTCCATTTCTATTTCTCTAAGATTCGGAATGCTTCGATTTGGATCCAGAGCATATGCAAATCCCTTGATGATGATTGGTCCATCGGAGTACATCAGAAGGGCTGGCCAAACAACAAAGTCAAACTTATCACCTTGAGTAGAGTAATACCGGAAAATATTTGTGTCAAAAGGTGACTTCCGGTTGACCTTACTGATTAGCACCATTGGTGTTTCCTGTATGACCATATACCACGTGATCTCAACGCACCGTTTCACGTAAGCCAGAACTTGTCTATTGTTATGTAACGTCGGATCCATAAACTCGGGCAGAATCTGAGCAATGAAGGCCTGGGGAAAAATCAGATGAAAATAATCTATTTTTCTTTTGTTTGTTAAGTATGAATCCTGTATGTTTACTCCCTAACTCAAGGTCATGTTCAACCTTGGATTTTACTCTTGGAAGTTACATTGGACCATTTCCCTGTGATTGAACTGTATTCAATTATAAACGATATCTTTTATTTACGTCAAGCAATGACCTTTACATTAATTTCTGTTTAACCTATAAATTACGACATACGTTTTGGATGGCTGGTACACATTCTGTTGACGTCGACTTCCGGTAATGATGAGCCATTCTTGCTGATTTTTGAGGCAACGCTGTTTTTCTGCCAATGAACTCAACACGAGCGTCTTCCGTCCACTGTGTGTAAATAAAACAAAGCACTAACATTACATCCACAGAGATAGCGCTTCAACAGTTTTATTTGACTGTCACAAATTGTGTACAGTACAACATTACATGATAGGTAGTCTGACATTAATTATGATACCATATATGTACATGTTAATTTGAGTAAGAGCCTTCCATAAAATCACTTTTTATTTTAATTGTATTCAAAAGAGCGTAGATATGACGTCATTAAGGCACCATATTGGCATACGTCGCATCAAACAGAGACTATCCAATCCCTCCCAGAATACATTGCGGTACCCCAATAGTGTATTGTGAATGTTAAGGAACGACCACTCTGCTAGAGATTGTATAGCATTACGTTGTTAAGATTTTCAGGAAGATCTTTCACCAAATAACCATACACAGTCTATTTACTTTCATTAAAGATATACATGGATATCTTAAAACGATATCTAAAATCTAACTATAACAACTGAATGGTCGTAAAATTGTATTCATTATCAATATGAATATAATCTGGGTGACATTGGAATAATCGGACATCATGATTATCTATCTGCCATATAGGCGGCATTCATATTGACCACAAATACAATCTGACGTGATTTTAATGGCTACATTATGACACGTGACGAATATGATAAATGTATTCAACATTTCATTGTCTTTGCCACATAAATATTTCTTTGATACTTCTCGGTAAAATAATATTTATAAAAAAAATATAACAACTATATAGCATGTCTGTCTAATATTTCAATTCTTACCGTAGAAAGGGGACAATACAGTTCGCCTTCCATGTTCGTCATCTGGGCTCTGGCAATGTCGTCACAAAACGAGTAGGCGGCCTGTTGATTTGATACAAGAAATCTAGTTTAATGTACTCTCATAGGTTTTCGGTAAAACAAAATGTGTTTAAATTAACCTTTCACACGACAACGTACATTTTATAAAATATCGATAATACGACAACGTCTACCATATAAAACATTGATAACACAACGTCTACCATATAAAACATTGATAACACGACAACGTCTACCATATAGAACATTTATAACACAACGTCTACCATATAAAACATTGATAACACGACAACGTCTACCATATAAAACATTGATAACACGACAACTTCTACCATATAAAATATTGATAATACGACAACGTCTACCATATAAAACATTGATAACACAACGTCTACCATATAAAACATTGATAACACGACAACGTCTACCATATAAAACATTGATAACACGACAACGTCTACCATATAAAACATTGATAACACGACAACGTCTACCATATAAAACATTGATAACATGACAACGTCTACCATATAAAACATTGATAACACGACAACGTCTACCATATAAAACATTGATAACACGACAACGTCTACCATATAAAACATTGATAACATGACAACGTCTACCATATAAAACATTGATAACATGACAACGTCTACCATATAAAACATTGATAACATTCTACCATATAAAACATTGATAACACGACAACGTCTACCATATAAAACATTGAAAACATGACGACGTCTACCATATAAAACATTGATAACACGACAACGTCTACCATATAAAACATTGATAACACGACAACGTCTACCATATAAAACATTGATAACACGACAACGACTACCATATAAAACATTGATAACACGACAACTTCTACCATATAAAATATTGATAACACGACAACGTCTACCATATAAAACATTGATAACACGACAACGTCTACCATATAAAACATTGATAACACGACAACGTCTACCATATAAAACATTGATAACACGACAACGTCTACCATATAAAACATTGATAACACGACAACGTCTACCATATAAAACATTGATAACACGACAACGTCTACCATATAAAACATTGATAACACGACAACGTCTACCATATAAAACATTGATAACACAACGTCTACCATATAAAACATTGATAACACGACAACGTCTACCATATAAAACATTGATAACACGACAACGTCTACCATATAAAACATTGATAACACGACAACAACGTCTACCATATAAAACATTGATAACACGACAACGTCTACCATATAAAACATTGATAACACGACAACGTCTACCATATAAAACATTGATAACACGACAACGTCTACCATATAAAACATTGATAACACGACAACGTCTACCATATAAAACATTGATAACATGACAACGTCTACCATATAAAACATTACCATATAACATTGATAACACGACAACGTCTACCATATAAAACATTGATAACATTGATAACGACAACGTCTACCATATAAAACATTGATAACACATATAAAACGTCTACCATATAAAACATTGATAACATGACAACGTCTACCATATAAAACATTGATAACACGACAACGTCTACCATATAAAACATTGATAACATGACAACGTCTACCATATAAAACATTGATAACACGACAACGTCTACCATATAAAACATTGATAACACGACAACGTCTACCATATAAAACATTGATAACACGACAACGTCTACCATATAAAACATTGATAACACGACAACGTCTACCATATAAAACATTGATAACACGACAACGTCTACCATATAAAACATTGATAACACGACAACGTCTACCATATAAAACATTGATAACACGACAACGTCTACCATATAAAACATTGATAACACGACAACGTCTACCATATAAAACATTGATAACATGACAACGTCTACCATATAAAACATTGATAACACGACAACGTCTACCATATAAAACATTGATAACACGACAACGTCTACCATATAAAACATTGAAAACATGACAACGTCTACCATATAAAACATTGATAACATGACAACGTCTACCATATAAAACATTGATAACACGACAACGTCTACCATATAAAACATTGATAACACGACAACGTCTACCATATAAAACATTGATAACACGACAACGTCTACCATATAAAACATTGATAACACGACAACGTCTACCATATAAAACATTGATAACACGACAACGTCTACCATATAAAACATTGATAACATGACGACGTCTACCATATAAAACATTGATAACACGACAACGTCTACCATATAAAACATTGATAACACGACAACGTCTACCATATAAAACATTGATAACATGACAACGTCTACCATATAAAACATTGATAACACGACAACGTCTACCATATAAAACATTGATAACACGACAACGTCTACCATATAAAACATTGATAACACGACAACGTCTACCATATAAAACATTGATAACATGACAACGTCTACCATATAAAACATTGATAACATGACAACGTCTGCCATATAAAACATTGAAAACACGACAACGTCTACCATATAAAACATTGATAACATGACAACGTCTACCATATAAAACATTGATAACACGACAACGTCTACCATATAAAACATTGATAACACGACAACGTCTACCATATAAAACATTGATAACACGACAACGTCTACCATATAAAACATTGATAACACGACAACGTCTACCATATAAAACATTGATAACACGACAACGTCTACCATATAAAACATTGATAACACGACAACGTCTACCATATAAAACATTGATAACATGACAACGTCTACCATATAAAACATTGATAACACGACAACGTCTACCATATAAAACATTGATAACATGACAACGTCTACCATATAAAACATTGATAACATGACAACGTCTACCATATAAAACATTGATAACATCCTACCATATAAAACATTGATAACACGACAACGTCTACCATATAAAACATTGATAACATGACAACGTCTACCATATAAAACATTGATAACACGACAACGTCTACCATATAAAACATTGATAACACGACAACGTCTACCATATAAAACATTGATAACATGACAACGTCTACCATATAAAACATTGATAACACGACAACGTCTACCATATAAAACATTGATAACATGACAACGTCTACCATATAAAACATTGATAACACGACAACGTCTACCATATAAAACATTGATAACATGACAACGTCTACCATATAAAACATTGATAACACGACAACGTCTACCATATAAAACATTGATAACATGACAACGTCTACCATATAAAACATTGATAACACGACAACGTCTACCATATAAAACATTGATAACACGACAACGTCTACCATATAAAACATTGATAACACGACAACGTCTACCATATAAAACATTGATAACACGACAACGTCTACCATATAAAACATTGATAACATGACAACGTCTACCATATAAAACATTGATAACAGTAAACCATATAAAACATTGATAACACGACAACGTCTACCATATAAAACATTGATAACACGACAACGTCCTCCATATAAAACATTGATAACACGACAACGTCTACCATATAAAACATTGATAACACGACAACGTCTACCATATAAAACATTGATAACACGACAACGTCTACCATATAAAACATTGATAACACGACAACGTCTACCATATAAAACATTGATAACACGACAACGTCTACCATATAAAACATTGATAAAACATTGACAACGTCTACCATATAAAACATTGATAACACGACAACGTCTACCATATAAAACATTGATAACATGACAACGTCTACCATATAAAACATTGATAACATGACAACGTCTACCATATAAAACATTGATAACATGACAACGTCTACCATATAAAACATTGATAACACGACAACGTCTACCATATAAAACATTGATAACACGACAACGTCTACCATATAAAACATTGATAACACGACAACGTCTACCATATAAAACATTGATAACATGACAACGTCTACCATATAAAACATTGATAACACGACAACGTCTACCATATAGAACATTGATAACACAACGTCTACCATATAAAACATTGATAACACGACAACGTCTACCATATAAAACATTGATAACATGACAACGTCTACCATATAAAACATTGATAACATGACAACGTCTACCATATAAAACATTGATAACACGACAACGTCTACCATATAAAACATTGATAACATGACAACGTCTACCATATAAAACATTGATAACATGACAACGTCTACCATATAAAACATTGAAAACACGACAACGTCTACTATATTAAACATTGATAACACGACAACGTCTACCATATAAAACATTGATAACATGACGACGTCTACCATATAAAACATTGATAACACAACGTCTACCATATTAAACATTGATAACACGACAACGTATCTCTTATAAAACATTATACGACAACGTCTACCATAAAACATTGATAAAACATTGATAACGACAACTGTACCATATAAAACTAACCATACCATATAACACACAACGTCTACCATATAAAACATGATAACATGACAACGTCTACCATATAAAACATTGATAACTCGACAACGTCTACCATATAAAACATTGATAACACGACAACGTCTACCATATAAAACATTGATAACATTGATAGCCCACAAGACAACGTCTACCACTATTATTCTCATTTATGTGAAATTTTAACTATTTGGAATGTTTAAAACATTGATAACCATATAAAACATTGATAACAACTAGGAAACGTCTACCATATAAAACATTGATAACACGACAACGTCTATCTCATATAAAACATTGATGTTTAACGATTTGGAGAAGAGATGGATTTTTACATCTGACCAAGACCGAACAAGCGTGTTTTTGTTTTATTGGCTTGATCCCTCCTTGTCATTATAATACCATTGGGTAGGGTGTATTGCTGCGTTTGAGTTACGGCATTTCAATATGATAGCACTATAAAAGTGCCTTTAATGGCCCAATTGTTGTGGATACTATCTTTACAATGTATTGACCTTACTAGTTGGGAGAACAAATCCAAATCCAAAACAAATGAACATTGATAAAGATATGAAGCATTTAACATCACTTTAACACACTGGATGTACAGAAAGTGACAGATGATTATCTTGAGGAAATTGCAAAGTCCATACAAACGAGATTATTACATGATTTATTTCTATATGGTGTTGATGTTAAAGTGTATTGTAGAAATCGAACATATTCTAGACAGTGGGTTACCCTCTGCGATCTACAATATATTCTACAGAATTTTTAAAATCTTTTGTGATGAGCTGAATTATACAACATTTATGGAGGTCGTTTGTCATTGTTCAATCTTAGTGTTTTATACAGTAAATCCTGTATTACCCTCTGTGGTCGTTGATCTGTCTCAGCTGGGTGATCTGTTGATCCTGTGTGGTGATCTGTTGATCCTGTGTGGTGATATGTTGCTCCATCTGCTGACATTTCTTAGTCCTGTCGTCTAACATAGTAAAAGACACGTGGTTGTTTACTTAATTGTTTACAGACGATTTTCCACGTATTTTCGTCGTGATAATTAATTGCACTGTGAATTGATTAAGTTATAAACTTCCCATCCATATCAAGTTCGTGATGTAGGGTTTAAAATCATGAAAAAGGGGTAATTTCTTTCTTCCCGAATTAATTGCTATTACGTAATAAATATGACACTCCGGATAAAATACTAGTAGTAGTGCATTGTAACACCAGTGGTTTAGGATATTTTCTATCTAGTTTAAATAATATTTGAATATTGAACTTCCATAATAAAGCAAAGCCATCATGAGTGTTGTGATTTTTGACAACGATTTAGGTATGTCGTGTTTAAATGTACTATAAAAAGTTGTCAAAAAAAAATGTTCTTGAAGCCTTGCCTTGAAATCAATGTGGTTTTGTACTTTCTAGTCTCTATATTATCATTGATGATCCAAATGTTTTTTTTTCTTTTGTCGGGATATGGATATCTGTTTACAAAACCCGATACCTGTCACATAAACATGTCAAATTAAATCAGATTCTCGGTGACAAACAAATCACACTTGTACAATGTGCTTTAAAACCTGACAGAGTTACCTAGTTCCTGGGTAAGACGATCAATCTCCTCCTTGAGATTAGGATGGGGGTAAGGTATATTCTTTTTACACTTAGGACACTGGTATAGATCTGCCGGCTGTTGACCCTTTGACTTCTCTTCTCTATTTCTCAGGGCTTCCTATGGTGTTATAAATCGCCATGTTAACCTCACTATGGTATCCTTATAATCTTTCCGACAAATATAGAACAATCTCAACAGTTATCCTCAGATGGTCCCTGGTACATGGATATAATTGTTAATGTGCAGTATCTCCTTACTTACATTTACAACTACATTTATTTTTGCGGCCAAACGAACTCTTACATACTGATTTCATGAGGTTCAGTGATTTATTGTTGGCTTTACGTTACTGAAACAGTGAGCCGGTGTGCTGTCATCGCTAGAACGCGATTTATGCGACCTGAAATGTTTTAGCTATACGCAGAATTAAGAATGCGTTCAAATGTATTGGTTTCATTTATTTTTTTTAGAAATTAATTTTGTAATATATTTCTGGTTAAAAACTATATCCACGTGAAAGTGTGAGTGAATGGTAATCACAGAAAATATTGGATTCCTGATGAATTATGTCTATCATTTACTTACCTTGAGACTCTCGTAATCTGAGGAAGACTTCTTGATGAGGTCTGAAGTGATCGGTTTGTTTTCCCTCAAACACTTAAACACTTCGTCTATATTAGACGTGTTAACGGTTGTCATATTGCTACAGGTGCTTCATGACGTCATAGCTTATCAATACGACATCTACGTTAAACCTGAAAGCAATGGAGATACTGTACTGGACAAACCATTCTAAATATACATGTTCTGTTAGAATATGAAAGGTTTAACACCTTTTCAAGGAAAATTATCGCTTTGATTGTGTAAAGAGTAATCTCCTTGATTTGAATATTGTTGATTACATGCAAGTAATCAATGACGTGGAATATGTCCTTGACTTGGCGGGAGATAAGGGAGATAACTCCTATTCAATATGGGTTACAGAAACGATACTGCGACCTGTGTAACAAAATAGGTCTTAGATATATTGTTACAAAATGTGGTTTCGATATTAGTGCATCTCAGATACATAAGTCAGTAATCTTTGGCTGAGTGGATGTAGGGATTAATTAGTCAATACGTAATATCTGGTAGGTCGGGTGTGAATGCTGTATTTACGGTGGACAGCACTGATATCTACTAATCCGATTAGTATATTCTATTGACAAAATTTAACTATCTTTCGGGCTGCCTTTAGAAATGCCCGCCGCGCCAAAAATTAAAATTCTTAAACAGGTTTCACGATGATGAACAGTATGAGGAGTGGGTTTTTTAATGTATACCTTAGAGATACTGTTTTTATTCAGGGACAGTTCTGATACGAGACACAATGTGAAGTACTAGTATGAGTATATGAACTATGTATTTTAATGAGATGTTGCTTTTGTACATGTAACATTATTATTATTCAACAAGTAATAAACATGGCTATTACCAACAAGTACGTGAGTTTACGCCTACTGTGTTACACCTGTATATTGTGCTCCATGTATATGTCCTCTAATTTTCTTTGGCTCTAGATATAGCGTGTTAAATTCCGATGTTCTGTTGGATGATGTGACTTTTAATCAATCTCACTGAAATCAGATGTTGATAAAATACCTACATCTATTCACGCGGTACGTGATGATGAACATATGAATTTATTCGAATTGTCGTTTAATAAATCTGTTGGTGTTTTATGACACTAAAAACATGGAGATAACTTGCCCTCTGTAACAAACTGTTTGGATATTTGGTTGTGATATAAAGAATTAGACGATCAGCTATGAGATGAAACAATCGCTCCTAATGTTTACAAACATGTAACAATAGTTTGGATGTATGGAACCGTACGCTTTCAAAATACAAGGCATTGCAATAGTTCGATTTCTATACTAAATTTCATAATTAGCTTACAAAGATAAACATTTACGTTCACATATGTACACACATGCTGCTTACACTTGTTACACAGGTGAACCTATAACATGTATAAGTGTACTCATGTATACAAAATACACCAGGTGGATTGCTATACTAGTACATGTGACTATAACAATCCACTCATATCAAAATCAACGGTGTGGAATATATAAATACTAACTTAAAAAGTTTTCAATAGTCCTCGCGTGAAACTTGATTAATTTTAACAAGTTTATAGTTACAGATTGACGTAAATAAAACAGAAGTAATATATTCCAATAAAATCGACATACTTACCTGTTGAATCCTCTCTGGCTTTAAGGTTGATAAGACATATGAAAAGTCATATCCTACATCGTACTATATACCTATAAACTCAGGTCTTCGGTTGACATGGATGTTTATATGACGTCACATTTTCCGAGTTTTTTTTTTCAATTGACTTTTAAATCAATCTTTTTGGCCAAGTACACACTCCACCGAACTTCCTCAATACCTATTTCCATACCACCACCGTGACAATATTTAGCTTGGAGTATAGGTTCTATTGAAAAGAGACATTTGAAAGACCGATTGAACATCAGCATTGATATGAAATATCAGTGCTTTCTATATCCTATCGAGGTCAGTAACACAGTAAATGAAAACCCGCTTTTTATATAGCAGGGCAGTCATTTCGTCATTAATGTTTAAACATTATAAGGCTCCGACATAAATGTTGTTTTTGTAGCAAACATAAATATACATGTATTTATCAGTAAGGCTACATATCTATTCACCCAATTTGCTATAAAGTATGAACATACTCACCTGTACGGCTATATACATACTCACCTGTCCGACTATAAACATACTCACCTGTACGACTATAAACATACTCACCTGTACGACTATATACATACTCACCTGTCCGACTATAAACATACTCACCTGTACGACTACCTACATACTCAACTGTACGACTATAAACATACTCACCTGTACGACTATATACATACTCACCTGTCCGACTATAAACATACTCACCTGTACGACTACATACCTACTCACCTGTACGACTATAAACATACTCACCTGTACGACTATAAACATACTCACCTGTACGACTATATACATACTCACCTGTACGACTAAATATATACTCACATGTACGACTATATACATACTCACCTGTACGACTATAAAATACTCTCATATTCATTTTATAAGATTTAACCTACCTGTATGGCTAGAAATGTTGACGTGACACTAGTGTTTTATCCCATGGTCGTAATGTAATTCTGTATAACAACAAGTATTTTGAAGTTTTATCGATCTGCTAAAGTGCCAAATATGACCGACTCCTAAATGGTGACGTTAAGGTCCGACACGACACCCAATATATATAGACTACTTCATCCTGTCAGGAAGCTATTTGTGTAATAGCAAGTTGTCCCAGTATAAAGGACAGGTTTTGATTTTGCATATCATCATTTGTTCTGTTGTCCTAAAAAAGGCAATGTTTTCTTAACAAAGTTGAATGCGTGTATCTGAATATAGACCCAAATTAAGGTTGTGTCCTTGATGCTTTAATTTGTTTAGTTGTGACACATTTCTTCCTTTCTTTCTTTCTTTGAAAAAGTTATCCTCCTTTCAAAATGAAGTGTTACATTAACATGCAATAGTTTCACTCACTGAGATCTCCCTTGCTACATTCATACCATACAAAAGTCAAATAAAACAATAAGCAGGCACCTGATATAAAGTAGAAAACTGACAAATCTCAGTACACTTACCATATGAACGTCACTATCTATTGAGTAGCGTTGAAAGGTTCTCTAGCTGTAATGCACGTCAGTGTTTGAATAAACCTACTAGGATTTTAATTTCTCTGTAGACAACAACAAATATATTATTACCTACATTACAGTTCAAAGTAAATTTCATCAAAGCTCTACAGGTACCTTTCAAACACTATTGAAAAGGCGTTTTATTGTGTGTTTGGAACGTGCTATTAATAGAATGTAGTCAATTAATGTGTGGGATATTTCTGTGAACTCGACTAAACGTGATCTTGTCAACTTCACCAGTGGATCGAATTTGCAAAATAAAGAGGCTTGTTTACATTAGAGGGACTAGGAACGTTGTTAGATTCATGGAGATTGTATTATTCAATCTGTAATCACACAGACTGTCAAATATCAATGATCAATTTGTAGATGTTTCACAAGCTATTCAAGAGGAAATTAAATAGGAAAATGTCCACGAAGTGTTGAAACACTTGTAATAATAAATCGCTTCTTTTAATAATTTATTTCATTAAAACTATCCTTATTGTAACACAAAATTATATTACAACAATATTAATCTTAATGTAATAATGATCACAATAAGAGCTACATCCACACATGAGCAAAATTATGCCTCGTGATTATTGTAGTAAAAACCCACGTCGTTCTATTAATGAAAGTATCCTTGGGGTATGATGAAGATATAGCTATGTGGAGACGCACTTGCTCACATCCATATGAAATAATATAGGACATAATACAGCCTGTAGAACAGGGATTTATACATGGTGAAAAATAGGAAATTATACGGACTGTAAAACAGGGAAACATAAAGACTAATAGAAACAAAGCCTGTAGCCTATTTAAGATGCATTCATTCAGATTGTAGAATAAGAAACTATATAGGAAATATTACAGAAGAAACCATACACAATGTAAAAAAAAGCTGTCATACATGATGCAAAACCCTACGGTTCCGTGATAAGTACTGAATAATATAATACTAATTAAAATGAAATATTAAAATAGAAAACAGCAATTTACCAGGATGATACTTTCAGTTCGAACAATTATTAGCGTGTGGCGTTTCGCAGACTATACTGTCACCTTCATCAGATAAAACACAACACTAACATAGTTCTAATTACTATCGATATATCAAAGCATGCACGCACGCACGCACACACATACACACCCACACCTACACCCATCCACCCACCCACACAAACCATAACCCCCCCCCCCCCCCCGCCCCCTCCCCCCATATATATATTCAGTGTATACTTGTATGTTTCTACTGTGTATCTTATATCTAATTAATCTCTAACTGTATCACCTCTTTGCTTCACTCATTTGAATATCTATTGTTCGCGAATTTCAAACCATCTAAATGCGTATAAATGTAATGTTTTTCACAATTCAATTTGATAAGTATTTAGATATAGCTACTTCTAAACTATGCACTAATGATGTTAGTCAGGGACGTAAAATTACTAAGTTGGGTATATAACAGTGTTCCTAGTCTCAGGTTTAGGAATTAAGCTCGTTGTCTACATGTACGCACACATAAGCTTTGTGAATAATGCTCGTTCATTTTCATCGTATATATGCCACATGGGTGAATAATAAAACTGCATAATACAGCTGTTTTGTCCTTCTCTGACTCGTCAGTGATCCTTTGAGACGATTGATAATATACATTAGATCTGTGAACGTACGTTCGTGTAATTCTGATTACTTAAACAAAACAAAATATTTTGTTCCACATGTCAATTCCAAAAATATCAATGACTTTTAGATACCGTTACATGAATCTTACACCCATATCTCGACATGCTTACTACACTGATGAAGATAATGCCAAATATGGCCTGAAGGGTTTACGGACATGCGCTGGGTTCACTTCCGATTACTCACTTCCGTGTTTAAGCGGTGAGGTGAGGGAAGCTAACATATCAGAATGTCGACTGTAAAGAATCCTGTTGGTAAGTTTCCGCTTACAACATGCATTCTGCCAAGGAGGTTCATCAGTATCAAAGAAACAACACGAGTCGAAGGTCGCTACTGACGATGCGACGCATCAGATTATAAGAAATAAGTTTCAGGAAATGAGCCCCAACCAAAACTTCTGAACTTGTGTTCATACTTTCCTTAATCCGGAAGTGACAGTGATTTTGATATTGCTGATGCAGAGATTCATCAGATGCATGGGCATTTTTTCACATCATTAGATATTCTAGCATCACACAATTCTCAATTAACTCCACTTGTTTTGATTGTGCTTCAATGTGCGACATACTGAATAGTATTTGGGTTACTCGCGGACCCGCCCACACCCGCATTCTGTGACGGTGAGATGATCAAATATATTCAGTCCCAAGGTTTTTACACAGGAACGGCTATGCTTGGCTTCCTAGATAAGTGTCTAATCTATATATGTAAAAACTGTGCCATGTCATCATTTGTTACTACTACATACACCATGTAAACACAGACGTATCAGATGTAAATTTCTCCAATTGTTGAAAAGGTTCATCGGCAATAATATTTTGTAGATATCTATATTCTGACATAGACAACACCTAGTTAGTACCCTTAATCAATTTTCGCTTCTTGATATGGTTGAAGCTGAGAGCGCCTTTCCGTACTTTAGCTTTGTTAGGTAACTTTCAGAAATCTTCGGCACTCAAAATCGCCAATTTTGCCAGACAGTAGTGACATTTGGAGTCGCATGTAATATGGTAGTTTTATAATTGGTCTTGATTTATAAAACTTTTGAAAAATCTGAAAAAATTTCTTTTTGAAACAAAATCTGAAAAAATGTAAAAACTCTAAAGTGAGTACACGATGAATATTGCAAGACAAACAAATTTATATAGAATGATATTGTCTTGAGCGACAGGAAAGTTGTCACTTATATGTAAACTTATATATACAGTGAACAAATAGAAGTTGAAATAAGTTAAATTTGCCTTACCATTCATCAAAATACTGTATGCCTATAATTTTGCAGCTGTCGGCCAAGCCAATATATGATTCATCGCCCAAATTATCATTACTGGACATTGTTTAGCTACTTCAAGACTCAAAGTGTTATGGTCTAATAACAAACTTTACTTCTTTGTTGTGTTATGATGCTGAACATGCTTATTTCATCAAATATGGCTGATTCAATGTATATTGTCTCCATAAACACTACTGTTGAATATGTGTCTGGTTGCGGAATTGAACTCAGAAATGAATGACTAATGTCCTTAATTTTCAAAAGGGAAATAACTCTAGGTATTTTAACTTCCTTGGGCATTTACAGGTAGAAATTGTGCTACTTTAACATCGTGCAATACACCAATCACTTTTTAAAGACATTATCTGATGATTTTTCATTTATTTTCATTGCTTGTGACCTTTAAGTTTATTGATAAGTGAAGAGCTGAATTTACAGTAGGCTTAGGATATATGCCTTTGAATACTCATTAAGTGATTTTAAATCAATATCATAGTTATTGTCGATACCACAAAATCATGTGTAATACTTGTTATAAACACAGAGCAGGTAAAGTGTTTGTGACCTATATTTCAAGTTTACCTAATTGTAGACGAGAAACAAAAGAATAAAATAAAACTACTAACATTTATGATAGAAAATGAACTGTTTTTACATTTTTTTTTTCAGCAGTAGGTCCTTCAAACAAGTGTATCACTAGGTCATATCCAATTTCAGAGTAGGTAAAGTGCACGAAAAGCAGCTGGTAATGTGTTTTAAAATGAAACCTTGCGTTAAGCTTGTTATTTCAACCAAATGATTTCAGCCAATGTACTCTGTAAAACGTGCCACCAACCTTGATTTTCAAACATAATGGGAGTTTATTGACACTCTTGTTTACAGGGGATTTATTTGAAATGGATTGAATGGTTACATATGAACAAAAGCAAAATAATAACTTTTTAAAATGCTTAATAAATCTAAATGTTAATTACACAGAACAAACCCACCATACCATCCATTTCCGATATCTTGATATTTGTTCCATGTTTTTAGAAAGTATCAATATGACTTCAAGGTTTGACAATAGATATTTAATAAATGACTTTTAACATTAAAGATCAACATACGAACATTCAGAGACATGTGTAATAGGACAAGATTTGAAGTAGCCACAGTTTCCTTTGGTTCAAGGTACCACACCAGATGTCATTTTGACAGAAATATCTTGTCAGGCATCTGTCCACCCAAATGTAACAGAGATCATTATCTATTTTGATGTCTGCTAGGATTTGACACTGGGAGCTTTGGCTTAATAGTCTTATGTTCAAGCAAATGAGTTAAAGAGAAGTTCTCTCTATACATGCTAGTATTTTATCCGGGTTACGCAAATAGGTAGTGTAGAAACCAGGGGGGAACAAAATGAAGATCCCAATGAAAGGAAAGAGATTGTATAGCTCTTGCTGTCTGCAGGAGACAACAGGAACTTGCATCATCATGATTTGATCTCTTATGAAATTTGATACTGTTATTTCCTATTGCAACAGGGCTTAGCGATCTTGGGAGTTAGTTTTATGATTCATTAGCATTGCTTAGTTAAAAATCCTCTCACATTAAGGCCATTGTAGACTGTTCTCTTTCATCCCAGCTATCAAGAGAGATTGTGAGATAATGATAAAAGTTTACTAAAGACTATAAAAAATATATCTCTAACAATGAATCCAACATTGAGATATACTTAATACTATAGACACCGTTTAATTTGTAGTCAAGTCATTATATTGCCCAATTTTTGTTTTAGCGGACAGCATCTTTGCCTCCTTGCCTCGGACAACAAGAGGAGTACCCATCATTTTAGGAGGATGTCCACAGGGCAAGCACAAGTTTCTCTACACAAATGGCAACAATGTCATATTGCGTGACCTGGCAGTAAGTGGAGATAAGATGGGAAAGATTTTTTTACAATACTTAATTTTCTCCCACATTTCATAAGTAATACCAACATTTATTCGGAAGCATCCAGAGTCTTTTTTGTACTACTGTCTTGTATATCACGAAAACAAACAATTCTGAGGGAGTCCTGTCAATACATATTTCATAATTTTTGTTTTTGTTGATTTTTTAAGATTACAATTTTTAAAGTTTTTGATAGTCTCCTCTAATTTTTGGTACTGAAATATGTTAGAGCTGCACTCATGCTGTTCCTGTGGAAGCCCATTTTGAGAACTATATCTCTTTGTAAGTGGGCTCATTAAAATTCTGGAAATGTTGTGCTTGACTCATAAGACAAAAAAAAAAAAAATAATAATAAAATTACAAACTACTTGTCACATTACTTAAAGAGGATTTTCAAAATTTTGATGAATAGTGGCTTTGTGTGGCAGTATAACATTATTTTAATAAAAATAAAAATGTGACACTGAATTCCTTAGATTTAAGACCAGACCAATGATAATGCTAGTTTTGATTCCTTATGATATAACTTATAACATAACTCCTTCCCATGTTTCCATTGATAATACTTCATAGCACAGTATAATTTATGGGGGATTTCTGGTATAAACTCTACATCAATGCACTTGTCAACCACAAGATCTACCCTTCATTTTCTTTGCTGTTATTGCGATCCCCTTTTGTCGTCTGTTGTAAACTTTAAATATTTTCAGCTTCTTCTGGAAACTCCTGAACCAATTTCAATGAAATTTTACAAAATTCTTCTTTCATGGCTCAAGCACACCAAAAATCTAAATTATATGGTCCCCAAAACTCAGGGGCCAGAGGGGCTGGCCAAAAAGGTTCAAAATGATTGAAACTTCTAAAATCTTCTTCTGAAATTCCACATATGATAGAATCAAGTATGGTACTCTTCATGGCTGGAAAGACCTTCAGATGCTTTACCAAAATTGTAAATTACATAACCCAAGGTCTTGCCTTTCCCTCAGGGAAGGGGGTAAAGTTTACTATAGTTTATATAGGAAAATCACCAATCACCAAAAGTGAGTCAAATTGACTGAAACTTCAAAGATGTGCCTGAATGGAAGATTTAAAACAGGAAAATTCAAACCTTGAGTGTAATTCCTTTTAATTCAAACTTGGTTAGAAGCCTTAGCATCGGACATTAGTTAATGTATATATAATTTACTTTTGCATTATAGGTACAATAGAGTTAAAGTTATATTACTTTCTGTAACAAAATCATTTCTATGACATGTTACAAGTAGGATTGTGAGTCGGGTGACTGTTATGACCCTAGGGCCTCTTGTTTTTGTATTTTGTTGTGTACAACTTCATTCATGAACTGTGAATTCGCACATTTCATGTGGTAACACCCTAGTTTTCAATAAAGGGTTTGTATCAGATTAGAGAACATGGTGATGTCAATGCTACATCTGTATCTGCTTCACACCTGTTAACAGCTATATCCACACATTTTATACGGTCATCTGGATTGTGAAATTGGAATATTTGTTTGAGTTGAACTAAGCTTGATATTTGGCAGTTTCAAAAGTCAAATTTACTTGTCAAAATACGGTAGTAAAAAGATATGAGAAATGGTCAAATTTAACTTTTTTTTTGCAGTAAAAAATAACCTCTCAAAAGTCTACTGAATGCACTGTATTTACTGTCATTTACTGATGAGAGAGTTATCTCCCTTATCTTATTATTTGGAACAATGTAAGGATAAGGCTTTACCATTATTTCAATAATTCAAATATAGTGACACAACTACTTTCATGTACAAATGTCAGTCAGCTGTTTGGTCAAGATTAGTAAAGGGTAACACTGGACCAGTGTCCAATGCACTGTGGGTTTCTTATCAGAATAGATGCATTTATGGTTCAGTATAAAGAGCAAGTGGAGGTCACAATAGCCCTGCCCTTTACTATTCTTCATTTTTTTTTATCCTCGTCTACATTTCATCTTCTGTTACCTACTCTTAATGGATTTATAAAGGTATAACAGAAATACTTATATGGCGAAATTTAATTGTGGAGAAAATTAAACATGACAGGGAATCAACTTGATCGATTACAGAATCCCTACATGGATGCAGAGATCATCACAAAACACTCCACTCCTGCCACTGTAGCTCAGTGGTCTCCATCAGGATTCTACATCGCCTCTGGTGGTTAGTATAGTTTGATAGTTCATAGTAATTTAACTTATACAAATATTGATCAATGTGTTGCTTTATATCAAAAGATATATTTATACATGTAGGTAATGTATAATAAACAATTTCTGAAAGATGGGCATGGAATTCTTTCAAAAGTATATATTAACATTGGGAAGATCAAGAACTTATATATCATTATAAGTTCTGAATCTGTGTAGACACATCAGTAAAAAATTATTTTGCATCTGTGTAGACACATCAGGAAAAATTATTTTGTATCTGGTTAGACACGTCTGGAAAAATTATTTTGTATCTGTGTAGTCACCTCTGAAAAATCATTTTGTATCTGTCTAGACACCCCAGAAAAATCATTTTGTATCAGTGTAGACACCTCTGGGGAAAATATTTTATATCTTTTTGGACACTTCAGGAAAAATCATTTTGTATCTGTGTAGACACCTGTGGGGAAAATATTTTATATCTTTCTAGACACTTCAGGAAAAATTATTTTATATCTGTGTTGTCACCTCTATGGAAAATGTTTTATATCTGTCTAGACAAGTCAGAAAAAATTATTTTGTATCTGTAGACACGTCAGTAAAAATTATTTTGTATCTGTGTAGACACCTCTGGAAAAATTATTTTGTATTTGTCTAGACACGTCAGGTGAAGTTAAGATCTGTTGGTATATGATTATTTTGTATCTGTGTAGATACATCAGGTAAAGTCTTGATTTGGGACACTGTCAACAAGGAGCACCTCACCAAGTATGAGTATCAACCAATTGTTGGTAAGATCAACGATATCACTTGGGACGGTGAGAGCAAGAGGATGGCTGTAGGCGGGCAGGGTAAGGGCAAGTAAGTAGAGTTCAATTTAAAGGTCATCTACTGTATCATGACAGATTCAGGGCCTATTATTGTGTAATAAGTAGTGTTAATGACAATTTGTGTTTGCATTAATTCATTCAGTATTAAAAATTATTTTACTTGAATATATAGGTTAATTTTTGGTTTGATTCATCCACATTCTTCAGCATTGTCATTATTGTCAGCAAAATCCTCACACAAGTTGCACAAAACAATCTTGATAACGTATACATCATGATTATACATTTTGTATTTGTAATGTTTATTGACAGTGACTAGATAAACATAGAACATTGGGATATTGTTACTGAAGGTATAAAACTTCTGTTGATCATCAAATACTAAATCACTGTATATCTGATCGTAACTTAATGTACAACATAAATAAATGCATTAAATTCTAATTATCCAATTCATGAAATGCTGACAAGGTGTACAGCAATTTTTTGTTTAGTGTTGACATAAGATATGATATGAAAGTAACTTTTGGCTCAGTTTCTGTTGCTAAATCATAGACTTTTGAAAACTGATGACACGAAAACAATTAGCCATAATTAATGATTAAAATGTGTTGAAGAAAAAAAAAAATCAGTTTCCTCTTTGTCACGAAGACAGACAACATTGACAATGTTAAGAAGGTATAAAAAATTTGAGACTCAAAATGACATACTTCACCTGTAACTGTTCAAGTCAAGTAATCTCTGTCTCCATTGCACAGAAGTGAAAGATTCTATTTCTCTTTTATACTTAAATGGACTTTCTTGGTAGATGCTGATACAATATAGTTATCAAGTGACAATAAATGAATCATTTGATGTGTTGAGTGGTATGTTCCGTGGTGTTTGACATATTTCTTCACAGAAAGTCTAGATAAACTCTGTGTATTGATACAGGATGTGTACCTTGATATTCCAGGTATGGCCATGCATTCCTAGTAGACTCTGGATCTTCTGTGGGAGAAGTCGTTGGTCACACTAAGGCTATCAACAGTTTATCTATACGACCCCAGCGACCTTATCGCCTGGTGACCTGTAGTGAGGACTACTCCATGGTGTTTTTTGAAGGACCGCCATTCAAATTCAAGAAAACTATTGCTGATGTTTGTATTATTTTTATATACCATCAGCTGAAACAAATGCCAAAAATACAGTAATAAATCTACATGTGAGTCCTGAGTCTTGTACTCATATAATTTTGGTGGGACTCAAACAATTTCTGTAAATACTTATGTTTTACACTGACTCAATGAAATAATTCTAGATTGATCACTGAAAATGATATGTATTTGAACTTAATATTAGTTAAAACTAGAAGGAAGCTTTGCATTAAATCAAACTGATCCTGATCTAGATCTCGTCTATCTGTCGGACAGAATTCATGGATGGTAAACCGGCGATAGGGTAATCCAATCTTAGTGTGGCATCCTTAGTTTGTAGAAAGTAATAATCTATATTATCAAATTCTGACTGTTAGCTGTAATATTTTCATGTTTTCAGCACACAGCATTTGTAAACGCCTTGAGATACGCCCCTAAAGGTGAAGTTTTCATCAGTGGAGGAGCAGACAAGCAGGTAAACAACATGATTTGCAGATGTTATGGCATGGACTACAATTATATCAGTTGATAAGTTGTAAGAAATTGATTGAATATATAAAGAAATAACACCCATGTTATTAGTCACTAATGAATCAGTAACTTATGTTATGAATTTACAGTATATATATTTACAGATCTAACCTCTCCACTTGTAAAATTTAACTAATATTTTGGTCTAACTGACATTGGATACAGATATTGGTTATAATGAACATCATGTTTAAAACTGTATCACTAATCTGACAACATTATTCAAGATTTTTCATACTTGTTTTGTCCAGCACACACTGTTGTGTGTCCTTGAGTTTGCTGGTGTGATAGAATAATCTGATATCACCAGTTCAGTACCAGTTGTCATTTTTGGACTGAATGAAATTCTTTTTAGAATGATTGTTAACAAATTTCTCAATATAAGCTAGCCAACAAATGCTGCAGAGACAATGCTGTGTTCTTTTCTATGAATTGGTCTGGAACATACAGCTCAAAGGATTTTGTACTTTTCTTACCTTGAACAGGTAAATCCAGGCCTCTTTCACGGTGTGAGATTTGCTTGTCTCACCCTAGGGTTGAGACAAGTTACACATGCACTTTGCACATTTTGAAAACAATTGAAGAGACTTAAAATCCTGTGATCATCCTAACATAAATATATAGATATATAGATATATCAAGTGTATAGTTTTATTTAATGTTTTATTGGCATGCACACTATAATCATGGTTTGTGTAAGATTAAATCACAATGTTTGAAATGTCTGAGACAGGCACTGATCATACATTGTCCAGGTGTTTTTGTTTACACACAATATGCTTCATGTTGCACGCGGACAAGAAAACAGGGTAAGAGAAAAATGATCATATATAGAGTGAGATAGGGGATCTCAACCCTCAGGGAAAGACAACTCAGTAATCTTCCCCCTTGTGTTGAGATATCCCTATCTAACCCTAATGGGGATGAATGATTTTATTTATTTTTTGGTCAATCTGTTCTTGAAGTATTCAAACAGAACACTTGATTGATGAAATGTTGATGGGTCTAGGCAGCATACTTTACTGTCAGTTTTCTTTCCCTTTCTTTTTTTATAAATGTGACCTTTACTCTTTTTCACAGGCTTTTGTCTATGATGGGAAGACTGGGGACAAAATTGGACAACTTGGAGATCCAGCTCACAGCGGGGGTATCTATGCTGTAGGTATAAAATTGTCAAACACAAGATGATTGTGTTTCAAATACATCAGGTTTTTAGAATATGCTTGCCATTAAATACAGATGTCTATGGTTTAACCTATTATAAGACATATGTATAATTTAGTACTTTCCAATAACACAATATTAAATAGGTGAGATGTGGGTAGGGGTAGGTGGGCGAGGTTGGTAGTAGTTGATTGTAGACCATTGGACTAAATAACCTCAGATGAAGGTCTGAGTTATGTGGTTCGACTCTCCTTATATGTGGTAGTTTGTGTTTCTCAGGAAGTTAAGAAATGTACTGGTTTGGGCGAATTTAGTTGGATCCTTGGGTGAGACACTGTGCACTGCATGGCACTTAAGAGACCTCTCCTTTGTTATGTAGTGAGGTAAGCACTGGTCACTATAAGGAGAGTCCGCCTAACCAAAGGGCATTAAACACAATGAACAAAAACTTTAAATAAATTGCTTTTATACATATTTTGTTACAAGCAACATAATTATATTGATGATATGTTGTGACTTTATGACTTTTGGTTTGCGACATGTACCTAAGGGATTTTTTCTTGACTTGACAGCTGAGCTTCAATATTGATGGTAAAAAAGTGTTGACCTGTTCCGGTGACAAGACATGTAAGATCTGGGACGTGGAGACAACCACTTGTGAGACGTAAGTTTGTGATGTGGCAATCTGAATATAACTTTCATCTTGTTTCTAGTATGTATTATGTTTTTTTTTCTAGCATCAAGCAGGTTTCAGCGTGAACTCCCAGGGCTCTTGATCTGCCAGATTTGGAGGCCGATATTCGACCCCATTCCCAACGCAAAATAGTATCTTTTTTCCCAATTTAGACCCCAAGTTTTCCCAATTCTAAGGAAAACACCATTATTTTTCCCAATTCTAAGGGCCCTGGGCCCCAGTCCCAAAATGGGGTGTGAGAGCCCTGACTCCTGGGTTATTCTGCACTACCTGAATGGTTTTATAGTTGATTCAGCAGTGTGCTTTTTTTGGGTTTTTTTTTTGTGTGGACGAATAACTGTCATCGGTTACCCTTTCTATTTGTTCTACTTTTGTTGGAATTGTTAAAATATTTATCAGTCAACACGTTGTGATTTTTTTTCTTCCTTTTTAACCTTGTAGCTTTTCTGGTATTGAATAGCACATAAACCTACCGAAGTATTTCAAATTTCAGTTATTTTCAATTTAACGATTTTGTAGTCCAAACTAATGATACATGCAGAAAATTTTCATTGAGTATTGTGTTTAGCTTTATTTCTGTGTGAGTGAGATTCTTAATTGAATATACATTTTCAAAAAGTATTTATTACATACAATGAGCTAATTCTGTCCCAAAGTGCTGGCATTTTTTTAAACCTCAGTGTATACTCGTTCTTGTGTTATGCTGGTGATTACCAGTATGATGTATATCAACAAAGACTTATGATTCAAGATTAAGATGTGCTGATGAATATCCTGTTTTCCTGCTATTTCAGAACATTTAACATGGGAACCCAAGTAAATGATATGCAGGTGGGCTGTCTATGGCAAGACGATTACCTCATCAGTATTTCCCTCTCTGGCTACATCAACTACCTGGACATTAACAACCCTGACAAGCCCCGTCAGATCATCAAGGTAAATAACAGTGATGTTTCATACAGGTACAGGTTCATGCTATTGCATGATATCTTTTTAATTTGACGGGTGATAATTTTTGTTAATATTGACAGGGGTGATAACTCTTGTTATTAAGGATGTAACTGAAGACATGTATTCTTTCTCCTTCCATCAAGTTTGACATATATTATATGAATGAAGCCGAATTATTTAATGTTATTTTGATTTATCGTTTAGTATATGCCTTATGAGCCCTTTGTCTTGATGTAGTAATTCTGAACCACTAGATTGATACCAGTGAAACACATGATCAGCATCTTTGTTCCTTGTCAGAATTTTATGTCATTTGTGTAAAATTAATTATCTATACTTACCAGATACAAAATGACAAAAAAGGAATTATTTTAAATAACAGATTTTGTAATCTATTTCAGGGAACTAACAAAGCCGTGACAGCCATGTGCCTGTCAGAAGATAAGAGTACTGTATTCTCCGGCAGCTCGGATGGACATATCAATATCCTTTATTTAACTTGAGACTGATGTTAAGTAAGATTTGTCTGAATTTGACTTTGATCAATTTGCTGATAGATGTTGATATATCTTGTGAAATATTGCTTTACTGTAGAACTAAACCACATGTTTACAGATAATTTAAATGTAGGTAAGACCAGCTTTGGAAAAGCAATCAGTCGTAACATTTCCAGAAACTGCTGCAGAGGACCAATCAGATACACTGATGGAGAAAAGTCATTTGTTTTCTATTTCTTACAAATGGTAAAAACAGTGGTAAAAAAGAATTGGAAACCATAAGCTAGGAATAAACTGTGGACTTTTCAATAAATTTCCTTAACACAACCAACACTATATGAGAACTGACACTTTTGAGGATGGAGAGATGATTGGCAAAGGTCACAGTAACAAGGTCATGGACATGAGGATATCTGAAGACACTATGGTCTCAGTGGGAATGGATGATTGTGTCATATTTAGTAACACTGAGAGTAAACAATACCCGTAGGTATACTTTATAGCACATTTATATATACACTACTGTAATTATGTGGCAATATGTCTGATAATAAGCCCACCCACATCTATTGGAGTTTCAGAAGATATTCCAGCAACTGTTTATCATTTTCCTGTGATAAGCTGAGCACCTGTCCTCTTCCCCTCCAACTATGCTACAGAGGTTATGATTTGGTCACCATGGTCTTATTGCAGCATCAACACCCAATATTAAAAAGTACCCCCTCTCTAGTGTCATTATAAGTTTCTCAGGTATACATTATATTATAAACTGTTACATGATGATTATATACATTGTGAACACAATAACCAAGTGTTGTCCAAAAGGTACATTGAATACAGTAAACAGGTGTTGTCTGACAGATACAGTTAACACAATGAACAGGTGTTGTCTGACAGATACAGTTAACACAACAAACCGGTGTTGTCTGACAGATAGAGTTAACACAATGAACAGGTGTTGTCTGACAGATACAGTTAACACAATGAACAGGTGTTGTCTGACAGATACAGTTAACACAATGAACAGGTGTTGTCTGACAGATAGAGTTAACACAATGAACAGGTGTTGTCTGACAGATGCATTTAACACAATGAACAGGTGTCTGACAGATACAGTTAACACAAAAATCAAGTTTTGTCCAAACGGTACATTGAATACAGTAAACAGGTCATGTCTGACAGATACAGTTAACACAATGAACAGGTGATGTCTGACAGATACAGTTAACACAATGAACAGGTGTCTGACAGATACAGTTAACACAAAAATCAAGTTTTGTCCAAACGGTACATTGAATACAGTAAACAGGTCATGTCTGACAGATACAGTTAACACAATGAACAGGTGATGTCTGACAGATACAGTTAACACAATGAACAGGTGTTGTCTGACAGATACAGTAAACACAATGAACAGGTGTTGTCTGACAGATGCAGTTAACACAATGAACAGGTGTTGTCTGACAGATGCAGTTAACACAATGAACAGGTGTTGTCTGACAGATGCAGTTAATACAATGAACAGGTGTTGTCTGACAGATGAATTGAACACAATGAACAGGTGTTGTCTGACAGATACAGTTAACACAATGAACAGGTGTTGTCTGACAGATGCAGTGAACACAATGAACAGGTGTTGTCTGACAGATACAGTTAATACAAAAACAATACAGTAGTTATGTAACAGAGGCAAAAACTTAAGTAAACAATTGATATACAACAGACGCAGTGAACACAATAAACATGTGTCAATTATCCTTCTGCCAAATAGAATGTTCTAATAAAATCTTTTCATTATACATGTACCAGATAGAATGTGTTCCTATCCATTTTCATTATACATGTACCAGATAGAATGTGTTCCTATACATTTTCATTATACATGTACCAGATAGAATGTTTTCCTATACATTTTCATTATACATGTACCAGATAGAATGTGTTCCTATACATTTTCATTATATATGTACCAGGGAGAATGTGTTCCTATACATTTTCATTATACATGTACCAGATAGAATGTGTTCCTATCCATTTTCATTATACATGTACCAGATAGAATGTGTTCCTATACATTTTCATTATACATGTACCAGATAGAATGTGTTCCTATCCATTTTCATTATACATGTACCAGGGAGAATGTGTTCCTATACATTTTCATTATACATGTACCAGATAGAATGTGTTCCTATCCATTTTCATTATACATATACCAGATAGAATGTGTTCCTATACATTTTCATTATACATGTACCAGATAGAATGTGTTCCTATCTATTTTCATTATACATGTACCAGATAGAATGTGTTCCTATCCATTTTCATTATACATGTACCAGATAGAATGTGTTCCTATCCATTTTCATTATACATGTACCAGATAGAATGTGTTCCTATCCATTTTCATTATACATGTACCAGATAGAATGTGTTCCTATACATTTTCATTATACATGTACCAGATAGAATGTGTTCCTATCCATTTTCATTATACATGTACCAGATAGAATGTGTTCCTATACATTTTCATTATACATGTACCAGATAGAATGTGTTCCTATCCATTTTCATTATACATGTACCAGGGAGAATGTGTTCCTATACATTTTCATTATACATGAACCAGATAGAATGTGTTCCTATCCATTTTCATTATACATGTACCAGATAGAATGTGTTGATAAGAACACTTCTCCAATACATTGTATTGTGAAACTATTACCACTTTATCTATTCACCCTCTACATTAAGGAATACACTTCTGACATATCTAATATATAAAACAACTGTCTGTTTCTGTACAACTCTATATATTTATTTTCATGTGTACATAATTTCATACTTTTCAGGTCTGAGTTTATAAAGTTAGGTTCTCAACCTCAGGCTACAGACACAAAGTCAGGGACAACAGTTGTGGCGTGTTTAGGAGAGGTGAGTGATTTCAAAGTTATTCTCATTTATATTTATGTCTGTCATCATGAGTGAAGGGAGAATTGTATTAAAGTGTTTGACATTTCTTTCCATTTATTTACATACATCTAAGTCCAGGGGTCCGGAAAAGCACTCGTCCTGTCGTCATGGACGATTGAAAATTGTCTCGGACAACCAGATTTATCCTTGTCAGTCGTCAATCGCACGAGTACATTTTACCAATGATATTAATGTTACAACTTAAATTTCAATAAAAATCTAAAGAAAAATTAGAACAAAGAAACATGTTTAGGGTACTTCGAAAACGAAATTTTCCAGTCTGCACTCTAACTTTTGATTATACCGGAACTCCCTTGATGTCAGATATAGCATTAGTCATTTTCCCGCAGTCATACTGATGTCAGGTGCTCTTGGGCAGTACCAACATGTACCTGTCTGTATTTAGCAGCACCTAGTCAGTCAGATGTAAACAAACACTACGGCTAGGCCTAAGTCGTGCATAATGTCTGACGCAAAGCAGCCATCACTGCATAGTTTTTTCACTTAAACTTAAATAAAAATAGAAAAAAAGTCACATGTCACATCCTCGCTGATTAAGTCGCTATTTCATAGCTGAATTTGGACGAGTAAATTTGCAATCTGGACAAGTAAATTTTTCAGCCCACTAGTCCTGTGCCTAGTGGTTTAAAATATTTTTCCAGACTCCTGAAGTCCCATGTAGTTTAACATCTCTTAAGTTCAAAGATGATATCTGAAATATTTGTATATATTTTGTAGCTTGTAGGTCACAAGAAACTTTACTTTTTGTTTAACTGAAATAACATTGACATACATTTCACTGTAAAGGCAGATGTTTTTTATGTTTAGCTGAGATGAAAAGCTATGATGTTAGATGAAATGACCCTGTTACACTTCTGGTTATTGATAAATTGATGAGTTTTTTCTATGTACATGACTGACACCTTTATTGCAATTAAAAAAAAATTCTGTTTAATAAAACTGTTGAAACTTTTATCACTAGTAAGATTTCTCTTGTATATCCCTTTACGTGCGAATGTTTGATGTTTACAGTTGTAATGAGTACATGTATATTTAAGGACTATCGATTTAGATTTAACAATATGCAAAAAAAAAAAAAAAGAAATAAAAAAAAAAATTAAGAAAATCCAAGGTTGGAAAAAGCCTGGACAAATGTTACCTTGTATACAGTATATTGAAAGTCGTTAATTTGTGTTGTGTACAGTGTTGTAGACCAAAAGATGTACACTATGGCCACTTTCGCGTAACCTGGTACTGAAATGGTAAAGGTGGTCTAGAATTATTCCATTGTACATGAAAGCACATATACTGTTGTGTGACCTGATATATAACTTTGGAATTTACTGTCAAGCATAAAACATTTCACTAAAATTAAGATACTGTCTATTTCATTTATACTTTAAAGCACAATGTTTACAGAAATATGTGAGTGCATCAGCCCTACGTTATTCTGAAATTCTGAAAACTAATGATGTTTGACAATTTAGATTTGGACAGGTACATCTACACCCCTCAAACTGCATGTGCCAAATATTCAGCAGTCCAGCCTCAGTCTCAATCTGTACCTGATGTTTTTCTTGCAGGTTCAACCTGTTTGTTTCAACTGAAGCAACCTTGGTTTCAGCTATGTTAATTATCTTTCATACCTGTAATATACAGATCCATACATATTTGTTGTTCCATGTTATAGGCCTCAAATTTAACATTTTTTGTCAGTTGCTGAAAACAGCAAGTGCCTTAAATTTGTACTTGATAAAATGACTTTTTACTTGCTATTATTGCAAATCTCCATGTTCAAATAATGTGTTTTGTTTTGTGATTTATAATGTATTGCCTTGCTTCATCCAATATATATCAACATTATAGAAGAACTGCTTTGTCCCAATATTTACACGTTGAAAATCAAAACTGAAAACAATTTAATTCTGTGAAATGTTAGGAATAGACAGGCACTCACAGTTTGTATCTGATGAATCCACTTGCTGAAAAAAGCAAGTCATTATATTTTCTACTTGCAATTCTTGGATTTCTACTTGCAAATAGCCAGTAAAAAGCCTTAAATTTGAGGCCTGTGTTAGATGCAATAGGTAGAGAAGTGCCAGGTTAGTGTTAGGTTTACACCACTGAAATGTTACTGAAGCAGTATGGTAGGGCGATACATATGGTATAGTAGTATGACGTAAATGCTAAGGAAGTGTGACAACTTATAATTTGATAGGTGAAGCTCACATATCAGGTGGCTCTTTTCGTACAATTTTCATGCTTCTGCAGTTTTCATCTGATGATATTATATAGATTTCAGTTGAACAGTATGCTGAACATGTACCAGACCCCCATGAACACTGATTTTCTGTGATCACTGCCTTGGAATGAGTCATCCATCTATTTCTGACCGATAATTATATACATTACAGCTAATTTAATGACTGTTTCATTGTACATCAGGAACAGGTCTGGATGTGGGGAACAGTTGACAAAATAATACCATCAACATTGTGTGATTACTATTTCACAAAATTTCTCATAATATGGAAACACTTTTTACCAGAAAAGGAAAATAGATATTTCATAAAAAGTGCTGTAAAAGTGAGCCGAATGTTTTACTAATGCGTTTTGAGTGGAAAGCCGTAGATGTAAGTGCTACAGAAACACTAAGGAAACAATAATGGCTGGAAATGGTACTGAAATGTTATAGTAGTATGACATTAACACAACTGGAGTGCTTCTGAAATGTTATAGCAGTATGACATTAACACAACTGGAGTGCTTCTGAAATGTTATAGTAGTATGACATTAACACAACTGGAGTGCTTCTGAAATGGCACGTTGAACAGAAAATGTGGACAATTCTGTACTTCTGAATAAGGTAGTTTTATAACATAAGATAACATTGATTATAAACAACAGTTTTTTTGTTCAGGTTTATGTTTCATTGAATGGTTGGTTAGAACTCTATTCAGTTTACCAGGTTCATAAAGAATTATATGATGTGTAACTTGAAATCAATTGTTTTTCCAGGTTGTCGTGTTTGAGGGAAATCAAAAGAAATTTGTCCAAACTGTGCCTTATGAACCTAAATCAGTTTGTCTCAACAGCTCTGGAACAGTGGCAGCCATTGCTGGATTGAAGGTATATTTAAATAAAAAAAATATTGATTGAAATACTTCTTAGCAGGTAATCCTCTGTGATGGTAGTCTATTATAATGATAACCTGACAATGTCAACTGCAAAATGGAGGTTACTTACTAGTTGGCTGTCTATAGTAACCAGTCAGCTGATGGTTGCTCATGTTTACCTGAGAACTGGAGGTCACTTACAAGTTGGTAGTTTTAAGTAACCAGTTAAAAACCACTGGAAAACTAGAGTTCACTTGTAGTTAAAATCTGTTGATGTATCTGCTGAGGTTTGTGTTCTACTCTCCACTACAACTTGTTAACCTTTAAACATTGACATAAGAACACCGTATCTTGCAGTCAAATGGTATTCATGTAACAAAAATTAAAACTCTGTTTTGTTGTTTGTAATTCTCATTGAAATCTATCTAAATTAAGTACCACTTTATCTTCCTTGTGATATGAAAAATATGAAACAGATACTGGAGTATTTCTACATCACTGCCTATTATACCTTCTTCTTTATCAGGACAATACCATTCACATATATGACCTGGGTGGAGGGACACTGTCAGAGATAAACAAAGTTAAGACTACCGGTGAAATAACAGATATGGAATTCTCACCAGATGGACAATTCCTTGCAACAAGTGGCGCTGATCGATATGTCCGCTGCTATGAACTTCCTGATTACCAGGTAAATTTATCACGATCGATATGTCCGCTGCTATGAACTTCCTGATTACCAGTTAAATTTATCACGATCGATATGTCCGCTGCTATGAACTTCCTGATTACCAGTTAAATTTATCACGATCGATATGTCCGCTGCTATGAACTTCCTGATTACCAGGTAAATTTATCACGATCGATATGTCTGCTGCTATGAACTTCCTGATTACCAGGTAAATTTATCACGATCGATATGTCCGCTGCTATGAACTTCCTGATTACCAGGTAAATTTATCACGATCGATATGTCAGCTGCTATGAACTTCCTGATTACCAGGTAAATTTATCACGATCGATATGTCAGCTGCTATGAACTTCCTGATTACCAGGTAAATTTATCACGATCGATATGTCCGCTGCTATGAACTTCCTGATTACCAGGTAAATTTATCATGATCGATATGTCCGCTGCTATGAACTTCCTGATTACCAGTTAAATTTATCACGATCGATATGTCAGCTGCTATGAACTTCCTGATTACCAGGTAAATTTATCATGATTGTGGTGTTATTCAGTGAATCTACCTCATCATACCTTTGCATATGCATCCTTGTTATATATAAGCTATAATATGTGATATGTGGTCATGTCCAATGTCATAAACTTGTAGGTTATGAAATCATAAATGTGGCTTGAGTGCATTGGAAAACGTTTTACAGTATAATTTGAAAAAAGGCCATGATTGTTTGGTAAAAGAATGACATATTTGTCTCCATTACAAACAAGTTTTATATTGTATGAACAATTATTGTTCAAAGTATTATTTTAAATTATAAAAGAATAGAAATTCTTAGGTGCATGATGTAAAAAAATTGTTATTCTACATAATTTGACCTGTGAAGTTTTTTTTTTCATTTCAGCTGATGTTTGACAGCACAAAACATTCAGCTCGAGTAAACTGTGTATCATGGAGTCCAGACTCTACAAAATTTGCAACTGGCAGTCTTGACACTAGTTTCGTTGTCTGGGATATAAGGAAGAAGGGATTTGACAAACAATATCTATGTAAGAATACAACATTTGTAAAGCACGAAAATGCCTTGGATATTTTCAAGCTTCATGGTTCCAAGGTCACATTAATGGTAGTAAATCATTCACAAAAATAATTTACTCACTCTAGTGACTTTTTTCTATAATTACTATGACTGATGAATACACAAAAATGTCTCCATTGAGTTTGTGTTTTAGATTCTGAGTCTAAATAACATTGATAAAATGTTATGGACCATGAATCTTAGCTACTTTGATTGAATACAATGAAAAATGACAAATAGGAGAATTTCTCATTAAAATTGTGCTTTATGGTTTTGAGGTCAAGCAAAAAGAAATGAACTACTATAATTTGCATATCAGAGCAATCATGCACATATTGCATTTTCTGCCCCAATAACGAATAACTGCTTGTCACACAAAATTGATTAGACAGGACTTCTCTTGTGAAATTCTCTTACAAATGTACCGAACAGGAAGTTTCCCTTGCAAAACCCCTACATTTTAGTGTAAAACTGGCAGGAATGTATGCTGGTTTACATAATTTTTCAGGCCATTTAAAACCTCTGCCCATGTCCAGTAAGCATGAATCTCTCAATGTAATCATATGTTTTCTTCATTTTACAGGTGCTCATGCTTTGAATAACATAACAAGAATAGTATGGGAAAGTTCTACAAATGTTCTGACAGCTGCCAGTGATAGCTGTATCAAACGATGGACTGTATGATGTCCTGGGACAGAAAATTACTGATGGCAATATTGATACCCTGTGGATTCTTGTTGATGTTGAGTGCCACTCTAACACATTACCACAGCTGAGATGTGATGTAAACATAGTTAACACACATTACAATATGGGTAAACACTATATGCTACAAACAGCAGTTAGTATTTCCTTGATCAAGCATTGCTATCGTGGAAGAGTGTCAATATGATAGATTTGCTTTAATATGTAATTGATATAACTTTTTATTCAGTAATTAGATATAAACTACTAATTTTTCAGGAGAGACAGCTATTGAAATATCTTGTTTGTCTGGGAATTTCACTTAGTATTGTATGTGCACAAGTACAAATCACCTGTGCTGAGGGCTACTGCTGTCTTAAGGAATATTAAAGATGGCAGGGGTGATGAATCATCACTTGACAAAATTAGAAAGTTAAAAACGAAAGTATTAGCCAATCTTTTTGTGGAAAAATTATTCAGGTACATTGAAATTCTCTTTCATATCTATATCAAAAGGGATATTACTCGAATCTGAAAATAGTTATATGAGCACATTGAACTTTGTCGACATGAAAATACTTATAATGCAATGTTAAATGTGGAAATAGGTATTATAAAGATTTGTTAATGGGAAAATTTTACAAATGTTTGTCGTAAAATTATTGTTTGTTTATTGTTCTCTATGCAAATTATTGTAGTAAACGAAGATGAAATTAAATGTGTGAAGTGTGAAACACAATGAAAAGGAGGCATGTCGTAAGATAGCATAGTAGATGATATGCTGGCCATGTCATATCTGTGCAGTTCAAAATGCTTGTGTAATGGCAAAATAAATTTAATTTTTCTTCCATTAACATTGACGAATGTGCTTTGCGGAAAAGGTACTTCAGTAAGTACTGATTTGTACACGTCAGAAGAATTGATTATACAGCTAGGAATAACGATACCTGGCAGGACCATTTCATAGTTCAGCAATCTTAAGCCACCATGAATCAACAGTGTAAATCTGACAATTCTCTGAGTATTAATATCTTACATTTCAATGTTTTATCCATTGAACACGTATTAGAATGTGTTAACCATAACATAGATAAGATAATATTGATGAAAACTTAAATAAAACATAAAAAAATCTTTCAGAATGCTATGATAGTAAAAACAGAATTAAGATATCGCCCCCAATCTTGAATGGGGGACTAAATGTGTACATTAAATCTGAATGTCGTAGCTGTTTCTTTACAGAAATATTTATTAAGTTGTACATCTACATGTAATGTCTTGTACATGAACCTTCAGCTATGTAACTAGTGCTATAATATGTGTAAGGGAAATAACTCTGGCACTGCTTCTGTCTTACTGTTATTATTAAACATTTATGGTATGACAAATGTTGATTTTTGTTTACTTTAAAACCAAGCTAGTTGGTTTATCACCCATTTCCGTGCCATTTAAAATTCATCAGTACTAGAATTGGAGAGATGGTTATACTTTTATTTGGTGTGATACATTCCTTCCTGGTTACACCAATGGTGTAGTGAATTAATGAAGTATGCTACATCCAAACCACACTTTATAGTGGTATAGGTGCCATGAGGAACTAAGGAAATGAGAGTGTGATATTTAAAAACGCACTTCTGCAATATGAGTCTTGTAATTACTACCTCCTTGGTTCATATTTATTTTCTTGATATATATAGATATATATTTCATTTGAGTTTTTATGAAATGAGTCTTAGAAAAACATTTTGAGATCAGATTCATAAAAAATTATGATTATGAAATGAAAACAAATTTAACATCGTTTTCATTACATAACGGAGAAAATATATTTTTGTCAAGTTTTATTTAAATTCAAATTGTAGAGGCCAAATCAAACAGAGGCAGCCATTCTGTTGCATATCATGACAAAAAGTCTTTGTCCATATTATGACATCACAGCTGATTTCTAACTGGCACAGCCAATGAAAAAGCCCTAGAATATATATTACACTAGTGAAATGTACACAAATCCATGTAAATTACACGGGCAAATTCAATGGATTACAGGTCAATTGTGATAAATTGTTAAAGTTGTCAATGTGTGTACTGTGTAAGTTGACTGACTAATTGAAGAACAATAAAAATTCAATGGTATGTAGAAATAGTTGTCTTTAACAATTACTGAGAGAAAAGGAGAAATACACAGCAATAAATAGCTTCAGTGCATAACTGGCAGGAAAACTCAATGATCTCAATTGCAACAGACAGACATTTTAGACAATCAAGTTTATCCAGCCGAAAACAGAGAACATCATCTGTATGAAGTGACCACAATTACAACTTCAAACTGAACACTGACTGTGCAGAATAATTCTGAATGGTTATCCTAGTCTCAAATGCTACATTTGTCATGGTTTATATTGGCTGTTGCCCACCATTTTTATGCAATTACGTTTGGGCAGTAAAACAAGTTTCAGAACTACAAAATATTGATGTATTGCCACCTGTGAGTTATTTTGATTTATATATATCAACCTCGAACACATTCAGGTCGTAGATTCTATTTATCACAATGTCATTTATATTTTATATTTATCATAAAGAGGAGGCAGACGGCAGGATTCATCTGTCCGGGCAATGTAACGAGGTCACAGCACCAGTTCAAGGACATCATGTCAATAATTCGTTATCGTCGCTTCAACAATGCTGCATATTTGAGATAATACTATTATGACATAATATTTCTAGAAGAGTATAAGAAAACATAATCGTTCACACCCATGACAGTGTGGTAGGGTGACCTCATTCCTTCGGAAAAGAATGATTAAGTTGGTAATCGCTGCGCAATCCTCTTCTTTGCCAACTTTAAAATCCTTCCCCTTGGGAACGGATCTCATTTGACTGCATTTATTGTTTCAAGATATTTTAAAGACTGCCGCATCATTTCTACTTTAATTTGGACCATAAAGCAGCTCTAAAACAGCTTTGCATGCAACTTATGACATATCTCGTCTACCATTCAATGCCTTGGATTCCTAGTACTCGCTGACGAGTGGCTGGGTGGATGTTACAGCTGTATGATGTAGTGAAATTCATTGTTTGACGGTAATGTATCTTAAGTGTTGTTCGTTTGCATGCCTGTTGAACAACCTTTGGATGGACTATAGTCCCAGAGGTTTGCTTTTAACCTACAAGCATGTTTGAATTCCACCAACAGTGGCAAGGTTCAGAATACACACCTGCCTGGCTCTTTAAAAAAAAAAAAAATAAATAAATATAGAAAATTACGAAATTGATATAATTTTAGCGTTAGAACACTGGGACAACTCTTTGATGCCGTTTAATTCATTATATAAGTTTCATCTTTATCTATTTTAAAACAATTGCGATACTAGTTATTTCAGTTTATATAATCACTCTTGTTGTCTTGGATGTAAGCGTGAAAAAGGTTTTACTGTGTGGGAGGAAACTGGAACACCCTAAGAAATCACACATGGGCGGACAGGTGACCCCATACCTTTTCAAGTCGATTCCGGTAACCGAACTCCATCCGGTTAGATGAAAGGCGAGTGTGTTACCACTGCACCTCTATTGTTCTGTACAGTGCTTGCATAAATACTTTACGTATCTCATGTCCTTTATAAAAGGTAAAGGTATACGTCCCAACAGTCAACCGTGACAATCTCTTTTAAATCACTAATAAATGGTTTAAGTATATCTTTAAGGACTTAAAATAGTTAAAAGTGTATTGTTTGAAAGCACTTTTTGTAAAACTTCGACGCCACATTATTTATGAGTAAAGTTTCGCTTCAAAAGAACCATCCCATAACTAGCATTGCTGGATAACAAGAGATTAATAACTGATCTCTGTCCCCTTCCCACGGGAATTTGAAACTTTATCTGTGGGGTGAGGCTCATCAGGGGAAATGTTTTCCTTCTACAGAAATTTAAAGTTTTGCATTATTGACAGAAATATACAGGTGAGTGATACAGGCCCTCTGGGAATCTTGTTTGTGAACAAATGATATTTTGAATGTCTTCCATTTTCAGTCCATTCAAAATTATTCAGCATATAGATAGCTTTATCTATTACACTGCCGAAAGATCGAAACTTCACCGTTTGTGCAAGGTATTGATATTTGGCTTTGATGTGTATTACCCCAATGACATAGGAGGCCACCGTGTTACACTCCAAACCGTAGGTACTCACGTGCCTTTCCTTACATATATACATGTAACGTCGACATGTACTTGGATGACCATGATTGTTAATTATGATTAGGATATCAAATACAATATATGGCCGATAGTTACTATACAAATCTTCCAACAATATATCATATACCTTATATACCCCAATATCATCAATTGTTCTTTTGACATTACTTTCTACATTTTCTACTAAGACGGAGCCTTTAAACACCTTATACAGTACCGTTCTCACAATGAGAGGTAGATTTGAAGGTGCGGGTTGTGAAGTTGTCTTTAGGAGAGACATTAGAATCAAGAAATCTGCTTGGAATATAAGACTTCTCTAGCACAACTGGTTGTTTGATGGTCTAAAAGCAGCTGGCAATGACGTTACTGCTGATCAAGAGATTGGTATGTGTACCAAGTGTTTTAACGATTATGAGAAAAGAAAGCCAAAATCTGAAGGTCATGTCGTTGCTGATGACACGTTGCGAAACATCCCACTATCATTCATAGAGGATCAATCTTATGGCCAGTATTCCTAGGCAAAATGAACACTATGTATGGAGAGTTTCAATCAAATCTCAACCATATTGCCCAAACGCACAAAACACCAACTCATCTTTCATTACAAGCTATGGTGTCCATAGTCCTCATATATTTGCTCACATCATTCCATAAGGAGAGATCTTGACCCTATCGTTGAAATCCGCAGAGAACCATGGGGGTATGTGCTCATGTAGCCAGTTTCCTGTGCTATTTAGGATACTACATGCATTTGGAAACCAGTAAGCCATTGCACCCAAAAAATAAAAGGTTTAAGACAACCCTCAAGTAATATAGATTTCACTACCAACCGTCATCTTCAAGGCAATAGGTATGGTCAACTACAGGAAGAGTTGGATTTTAAGAATTTGTTCCTGTTCCGATATCAGTTCCACCCCTTCCACCCCAGGGGTTGAGGCCTATCCTTTATACAAATTTGATTCCCCTTCAACCAAAGATGCTTCACACCGAATTTGAACAAAATCCAACCATTCCTACAGAAGTGGTATTTTAAAGAATTATCTCTATACCCATATCGGTCTCATCCTCCCACTCCACTTGGCGTGACCAATCTTTTAAACAAAATTTAATCCACTTCACTTAAAAATGCTTCAGACCCCAAAGTTTCAACAAAACCTATTTTTCTTCACTCAAGGATGCTTCAGAAAGAATTTGGAAAAAATCCAATTATTCCTACAGATGTGTGATTTTGAAGAATTTGTTCTATTTCCCCAATTAGACTCGATTCTCCCGCCCCAGGAGGCCGAGACCTACAGTTTCATCAATATTGATTCCAGGAATTCGTCAGACCTGACAACATCAAGGTATTCCTACAGGAGGATCAGTGGTTTAAAGAGTTTGCTTTATTTCCTCTGTCGGGTTCAGTTTTTCCAGCCAAAGGTGGCCGAGACCCATCATTATTCAAAACTGATTCCCATTCGGTCTATTTGATTGAATTGAGCAAAATCCAAATATTCGTAGAGGAGGAGTAGGATTTAAAAGAGCTTGCTCCAATTATACTAATGGACTTTGCTCCTCCCATCCAAGGGACTCGAATCCAAAAGTTTATACAAAACTAATTTTCCATAAATTTGCCAAATTCCAATCATTCCTGCAGGAAGAGTACGACTTAAGAGAATTCGCCCTATTTCCTCTATCGGGGCCAGCCCCTCCCACTCAGGGTGGAGAGAACAACCACTTATATGAAATGATACTTGTTTGCCCAAGAATTCTTCAGACAAAATTTGGGTAAAACCCAATCAATCGTACAATACTCAAAATTCAGGCTCCTTGTGACCAAGATACATCATTTGTACTAATTTATTTAAATTTTCTGAAGGATGCTTCTTACAAAATTTGAAATGAAAATAAAAACATATTTAAAAAGCAATAACGAACGACGGATGCCTGGAGCTGTGGTATGTTCACAGGACCTTCCGATCAGGTGAGCTAAAACTGGATATAGTAATGTATTGTTAATATGTCACTATACTCTCTTTACGTAAACAGGTCAACAAAAACTGTCGGTTTGGAAAACCGGTTTCGAATGATTTCTGAATGCTTTTCACAACAGAACGCTGTTTTACGCACTGGTGCGTATTATGTAAACACGACAAATGTAATGACGACAAACTTTTGTGCAATTGCAAAACTTGTAGATCAGAATAGCGTTGGAAAACTTGACACTCATGTTGGTTAAAACTTTTTAAAGATATACTTTTGATAGCTGTACATGTTAGCCTTTTTCAGTTTTTTCGTTCTTTGCAAGAGTGAGTTTACAGACACTTCGAGATTATATTGTGTCCTAAACTTCTACTGCAAGCATTTTAATTGTCACTGGGGAAACAGGGGCCTGGTGGTCAGTTTCAATCACTTCTTTTCCCCAGTTGTCAGTGTTACTGATTAAAGTATCAATCCCTGGACCACCATTCAACCACAGTGTGTCGTACTACAAAAAAAATCAAGATTTTCGGTGGAAGGTTAGTTTAACTTGCCAGCCGAGCTATACAAGGCAGCAATCTGAACAAGTTATCGCTCCTTACAATGTGTTAAATGGGGTATCGCAATGCACTCTGTGGTAGATTTACAAAGTTGGACATGCATGATCGAGTAGATATATGAAAATAATAGGAATCGACATTAACCCTTTTTACAATCAATTCTCAATCTCAGTTTTTACTGACAAAACTTGTCGATAGTTCACAGGGTGTGGTGACAATTAGATAATTTACCGGGCTACGATAACGTGACGATATCCTTCGATTATTGTTCCGTTCCACTGACCAGGTCTCTTGCCCGTGTGAAACTTACTATTATTCATATCAAAATTTATATCCAGTCCAACTTTTTCATTTACCAGAAATCAAGTCTTCAACCAGTCACACCGATTTCTGCTCGACGTTTAGCACTAATTGAACTAGTATATTAAAAATACTTGTCAGTATTTACACTGTACCGTGTCCAGAGTGTGGCGTGTCACTGTGAGAAAACTTCAAATCAATATCAAATGAAATCATCTTTGGACACCATATGTAAGACAATCAATATTTCGTCGACATAAAATGTCAGTTAAATTTGTGATAAAAAGACCTTTACTAATTGATAGCCAAACATTATTTGTATCAATTCAAAATATCAGTAAGTATTACATTTTCCCAGTTGTTCCCAAAAGTGCATATGGAAACATCGAGTATTCCGATCAGCTCTTTTTACGGCTGGTCACGTGGCGCAGTGGTGACGCACTCTCCTTTCACCTGGCCGACCGGGGTTCGATTCCCGGCACGGACGTGAAAAGGTAAGGGGTCACTTGCACGACCACGTGGGTTTCCCCGGGTACTCCGGTTTCCTCCCACATTTGATGTAAAATAAAAAAAAGCTTATATTTTATATTAACTCTTTTTGTAAACTATCAAACAAATATTGCTGAATTATGACACCGGTTTCAAATGACTTCTTATTAGTTTTCACATCAGAGTGGCGTTCACGCACGAGTGCTCATAAATATAAGTGTTAAATAAATACTTTGCCCTAACTTAAGGACCACCTATATCTTAGTTTGAACTTAATTTCCTGTTTAAAAGATACATATTTTGATAAAAACTTGACACGATAAATAGGACATTTTTTAGACATGAAAAGAAAGTGTACACTGTTGGAGAAATTGAAATTAACATAACCGGATATGCTGTATCGTTTTAAAAAGACATGTTTAACAAAGAACTCCAAAAGACTAGAAAAAAATTGACTTCTTGTGAAGAGATTCTTCGTCAAAACACCTAAACATATCACGCTATCAATAAAATGAATAATAAACGGGGTTTATAGGGTATGGCGTTGTCAGTATCGCGTATAGACACTACGACTCTGGTACAGTAATTTTGTGCGTCGTTTTAAGCATATATCATACATCAGACGCCGAAGCTTGTTATGAGGAAACTTCTACAATTGTAAAATTAATGCAGTCTGTATTTCTCCAAATTTCTACTATTTTGGATCCCATGCATTGACATACTGTCTGAGACAGTCCCATACTTGCTCAATTAACTTCATGTCTGATATAGTCCCATACTTGCTCCACTGACTTTCTGTCTGAGATAGTCTCATACTTGCTCCACTGACTTCCTGTGTGAGATGGTCCTATACCTACTCCATTGACTTCCTGTCTGTGATAGTCCCATACCTACTCCACTGACTTCCTGTGTGAGTGTCCCATACTTAGTCCATTGACTTCCTGTCTGAGATAGTCCCATACTTAATCCACTGACTTCCGGTGTAAGATAGTCCCATACTTAATCCACTGACTTCTGAGGTAAGATAGTCCCATACTTGCTCCACTAATTGCCTGTGTAAGATGTTCCTGTACCTATTCCATTGACTTCATGTCTGAGACTGTCCTATACTAGCTCCACTGACTTTCTGTCTGTGCTAGTCCCATACTTGCTCCTCTGACTTCCTGTGTAAGATGTCCCTGTACCTATTCCATTGACTTCCTGTCTGAGATTATCCCATACTTGCTCCACTGACTTCCTGTGTGAGATGGTCCTATATCTCATTCCATTGACTTCCTTTCTGAGATAGTCCTCTACCTACTTCATTGACTTCCTTTCTGTGATTATCCTATACTTGCTCCACTGATATCCTGTGTGAGATGGTCCTATATCTCATTCCATTGACTTCCTTTCTGAGATAGTCCTCTACCTACTTCATTGACTTCCTTTCTGTGATTATCCTATACTTGCTCCACTGATATCCTGTGTGAGATGGTCCTATATCTCATTCCATTGACTTCCTTTCTGAGATAGTCCTCTACCTACTTCATTGACTTCCTTTCTGTGATTATCCTATACTTGCTCCACTGATATCCTGTGTGAGATGGTCCTATATCTCATTCCATTGACTTCCTTTCTGAGATAGTCCTCTACCTACTTCATTGACTTCCTTTCTGTGATTATCCTATACTTGCTCCACTGATATCCTGTGTGAGATGGTCCTATACCTATTCCATTGACTTCCTGTGTGAGATGGTCCTATACCTATTCCATTGATTTCCTGTCTGTGATAGTCCCATACCTACTCCACTGACTTTCTGTCTGAGATAGTCCCATACTTGCTCCACTTATTTCCTGTGTGAGACGGTCCTATACTTGCTCCATTGAGTTCCTTTCTGAGATAGTCCTATACCTACTCCATTGACTTCCTTTCTGTGATAATCCTATACTTGCTCCACTGATATCCTTTGTGAGATGATCCTAAACCTACTCCGTTAACTTCCTGTCTGTGATAGTCCCATACTTGCTCCACTGACTTCCTGTGTGAGATGGTCCTATACCTACTCCATTGACTTCCTGTCTGTGATAGTTCCATACCTACTCCACTGACTTTCTGTCTGAAATAGTCCCATACTTGCTCCACTGACTTCCTGTGTGAGATGGTCCTATACCTATTCCATGGACTTCCTGTGTGAGAGAGTCCCATACTTGCTCAACTGACTTCCTGTCTGAGAGAGTCCCATACTTGCTCCACTGACTTCCTGTCTTAGTTATCCCCATACTTGCTCCATTTACTTCCTGTCTGAGACTGTCCTATACTAGCTCCATTGACTTTCTGTCTGTGATAGTCCCATACTTGCTCCTCTGACTTCCTTTGTGAGATGGTCCTATACCTATTCCAATGACTTCCTGTCTTAGATAAACCCATACCTATTCCATTGACTTCCTGTCTGAGACATTTCCATACCTGCTCCATTGACTTCCTTTCTGAGAATGTCCCATACTTGCTCCACTGACTTCCTGTGTAAGATGTTCCTGTACCTATTCCATTGACTTCCTGTCTGTGATAGTCCCATACTTGCTCCACTGACTTCCTGTGTAAGATGTTCCAGTACCTATTCCATTGACTTCCTGTCTGAGAGAGTCCTATACTTGCTCCACTGACTTCCTGTCTTAGTTATTCCGAAACTTGCTCCATTTACTTCCTGTCTGAGAATGTCCTATACTTGCTCCATTGACTTCCTTTCTGAGACTGTCCCATACTTGCTCCACTGACTTTCTGTGTGAGATGGTCCTATACCTGCTCCATTGACTGCCTGTCTGTGATAGTTCCATACTTACTCCACTGACTTTCTGTATGAGATAGTCTCATACTTGCTACACTGATTTCCTGTGTGAGATGATCCTATACCTATACCAGACCTGAACCGCTGGAGAACATGCCAGACCTGGAACGCTTGAGAATATGCCAGACCTGGAACGTTGGAGAACATGCCAGACCTAGACCGCTGGAGAACATGCCAGACCTGAAACGCTTGAGAATGTGCCAGACCTGGATAGCTGGAGAACATGCCAGACCATGAACGCTGGAGAACATGTCAGATTTAGTTCAAACACTGCATTAATATTGAAATAACTGAATGCTGACATGCCTGTATTTTAACAATTGTCAATTTTCGACATGCTATTTTAAAATACAGCATTAGTAAATGCAGGATTTTCCAATAATAGACTTGCAAATGCTGTTTTAGGTGGGATGGCAAATTTGTGTTTTTAGAGCACGAAGTTCCCCACTTTATTGCGGGCTACCGTTAAATAAGGTGTATTGCTTGTTGGCATACAACACTGGAGACAAGGGATACACTGCAAGTTCTACAACAAAGTTTATTTAGCGAAAGAAAAATTAAGTTTTTATCAAAATTTTCATATTAAAATTGAAAAATTACATGAGATACTGTGAGATCTGGCGAGTTTGAATTGTTCCTCGAGATTATTGGAAATCTTTATTAATTCCTCTGAAGCAATCTTAATATGCGTGAATTAGAATTCATTACTGGTTAGATACACGCCTGCTGACATTGTGTATATAATGCTAACTCTGAGGTCCTTTCTGCTATCTAGTTCCATAGTTTGCATCATTCAAACACATTGTTCTCGTACAGTCTGACGACAAAACGGATATTTACAGGGTACGGTAACACGTATATTTCTCTTTCGTTTTTTCCTTACCAACTGTTTTTCCCTATTGTGCGTAGTTATTCAAAGGTAATCAAAGCAAAAGCGACAGCAGAAAATAGCATAGTGTATAGATTTGTATATCTAAATGCGTGTACAACTCCAAGTGTTGGTAACAACTGATAGGGTTAGCATAGTTTAACTTTGAATTTCATACTTATAAACGTCTTACTTAATAATACATGTTTTTTATCTTCGAATTGAGCGTTATAGCTTCACCCAAACACAATGAGTTTTGTTTGTCGTTTTGCTCTGACTAAACGGTGAGGACTAATACCTGCGAGACCATTGTACATACATATCATGTCCAGAGAGTGATGTTTCAGTGTAACAAACCTTTAAAATCATTCTTTAGGGATCTCATCCCCGATGGAGACCGTGTGTAAGACATTAAATGTTTCGTCGAATAAGAATTACAATTCAGCCTTCCGTACATCTTTTGATAAGGGGAAATACTTTGTCGATTCTGTTGTCCGAAACAATGTATCAGATCAAAATACCAATAACTTTTCCAATTTCCCAGTTTACCCATTTAAAATCTCCACTTCAAATACGACACAATGACCTTCCGAGCACCTTGTTTAGTAAACAACCTAGCTTCTAAAGTGCAGATCTGTGAAACCGGTTTTTTAACAACAGAAGGCGTTGCACGCACTGGTGCTCATACATATAGATAAAAAAAAACATGTTTTGAAGACAAGATTTTTGCAAATGTTGCAAAATTTGCAGATCAGATAAATCTGAAGACCTGCACTGCAGTGAATCATCGGTCAACTGTACACATTGGTCGGCTTTCAGCGAAAGCCAGCGTTCAACAGACACTAGGGGGTAGCCTGCATCCCGACCTCGATTTGGCACGTAGGTCCTATTATAGCAAGCCAAATTGTCATTTCTTCACGGAGCAAAATATCTATTTTGCTTGATAAGATATAGATTTAATCTGGTCAGATACAGAGAAATCAAATCAGGTACCGGATCGATTAAATACGAAAGCTCGTTTGATAATGTAGATACCATACGAGAGAAATTAAAAAAAAAAGATGGAATTCATTAAGTGATACATTTAATGAAAAAGACGTGATACCTCATTTGATAGATATCTCATGTAATAAAATTTTGTATTTATCTTATTTGATTTGCTTCATTGCTTCATGAATATATGTCTGGTCAGTAACTTGCCAGAGTCGTCATTGGAAAGGACGGGTGCACAGAAAAATGGAAGCGGTCTCTAAGGGTCTGAGAGATACACGTCATCGGTCCGTAGGGCTATTAACCATACGCACCTTACATGTCCACCGGTGTACTTCCTCTGGTCTAGACCTGTACACAGATATGTTAGTTACAAGTCAGATAGATCGTATGTGTACAAAGTCAGCTACACCATATCTGCACACAGATATAAATACAAAATGTAAATATACAGACGTAAGTGTTAACACGTACATGTTCATGTATCTGAAGACAGGTATAGGTAAACCACATTTTACTTGTATACAAGACTTATGCACATGTTCACAGGTACAAGTCAGTACACCGTGCCTGTATGCAGATGGAAGTAACCATACGAACACCCGTACATTGGATAAGTCAGTCGCACCTGCTTGTATGCAATCATACGTACAAGCACATGTATCTGTTGACAGGTATAAGTCAGTCGTACCATACATGTACATAGGCAAACGTACAAAGACAAAAGTCAGTTATACCGTATATGTATACAGACGTAAATCAACCCAGCGGGCATGTACCTACACACAGGTATTAACCAGCAACATCGTGCTTGTATACTTGTAAATGGTAAAGGTACAGGCAGCCGTCTGTTTATGTATCTGTATACGGGTATACGTCAGCCACACTTGTATACCAGCTTAAGTTTGTCATAGGAATATGTACCGACATACAGGTAAAAAACCAATCTTAGCGTGCTGGTATGCTTGTGTTAGTCAGCAAAATGTAAATATACCTGTGCAGAGGTAAAGTCAGCTGTCCGTACATGAATCTGTACACAGGTAAAAATCAGTCATAATCTCGTTTATACCGGTAGAAGTCAGCAACGCGTATTGCACAGGTCCATCGTATAAGTCAGTCACGCGTATCGCACAGGTACCGTGTATACGTTAGCAACACAGTAATTAATGGTATACAGGCGTAAGTCACCCACATGTACAAGTACCTGAACATAAATATAAATGAGCTATACCGTACAAGTTACTGAACATAGGTATAAATCAGCTATACCATACAGGTTACTGAACATAGGTATAAATCAGCTATACCGTACAGGTTACTGAACATAGGTATAAATCAGCTACACCGTACAGGTTACTGAACATAGGTATAAATCAGCTATACCGTACAGGTTACTGAACATAGGTATAAATCAGCTATACCATACAGGTTACTGAACATAGGTATAAATCAGCTATACCGTACAGGTTACTGAACATAGGTATAAATCAGCTATACCGTACAGGTTACTGAACATAGGTATAAATCAGCTATACCGTACAGGTTACTGAACATAGGTATAAATCAGCTACACCGTACAGGTTACTGAACATAGGTATAAATCAGCTATACCGTACAGGTTACTGAACATAGGTATAAATCATAGGTATAAATCAGCTACACCGTACAGGTTACTGAACATAGGTATAAATCAGCTACACCGTACAGGTTACTGAACATAGGTATAAATCAGCTACACCGTACAGGTTACTGAACATATCAGGTTACTGAACTCAGCTACACCGTACAGGTTACTGAACATAGGTATAAATCATAGGTATAAATCAGCTACACCGTACAGGTTACTGAACATAGGTATAAATCAGCTACACCGTACAGGTTACTGAACATAGGTATAAATCAGCTACACCGTACAGGTTACTGAACATAGGTATAAATCATAGGTATAAATCAGCTACACCGTACAGGTTACTGAACATAGGTATAAATCATAGGTATAAATCAGCTACACCGTACAGGTTACTGAACATAGGTATAAATCAGCTACACCGTACAGGTTACTGAACATAGGTATAAATCATAGGTATAAATCAGCTACACCGTACAGGTTACTGGACATAGGTATAGGTATAAATCAGCTACACCGTACAGGTTACTGAACATAGGTATAAATCATAGGTATAAATCAGCTACACCGTACAGGTTACTGAACATAGGTATAAATCAGCTACACCGTACAGGTTACTGAACATAGGTATAAATCAGCTACACCGTACAGGTTACTACATAGGTATAAATCATAGTACAGGTTACTGAACATATAAATCAGCTACACCGTACAGGTTACTGAACATAGGTATAAATCAGCTACACCGTACAGGTTACTGAACATAGGTATAAATCAGCTACACCGTACAGGTTACTGAACATAGGTATAAATCAGTCTCACCGTACAGGTTACTGAACATAGGTATAATTCAGTCTCACCGTACAGGTTACTGAACATAGGTATAAATCAGCTACACCGTACAGGTTACTGAACATAGGTATAAATCAGCTACACCGTACAGGTTACTGAACATAGGTATAAATCAGCTACACCGTACAGGTTACTGAACATAGGTATAAATCAGCTACACCGTACAGGTTACTGAACATAGGTATAATTCAGTCTCACCGTACAGGTTACTGAACATAGGTATAATTCAGTCTCACCGTACAGGTTACTGAACATAGGTATAATTCAGTCTCACCGTACAGGTTACTGAATATAGGTATAAATGAATATAGGTATAAATCAGCTATACCATACAGGTTACTGAACATAGGTATAAATCAGCTACACCGTACAGGTTACTGAACATAGGTATAAATCAGCCACACCGTACAGGTTACTGAACATAGGTATAAATCATAGGTATAAATCAGCCACACGTACATGCACACAAGTAAAATCATGGTTGCTTCTAATTTAAACAAAGCTATAACTCATATAGACAACAAGTTACTTCAATGGTCAAGAAGAGTTTTAACAACTATATGAGAATTCTTTATCTTTACTTTAATGAATCATTTGCCTACATTACTTACTTTTCCCAGTAAAGATATTATTTAATCTTTGAACAAAACAAATGAAAATTTTTGTCTGGCAATCACCAATTGATCGAATAAAATGCTCGACAATTATTCAAGACTATTGTGAAGGTAGACCTGGAAAATTTTGCATATGTGCTAGAAACGACATTTCTGGAGACAAGGTATGGTTGAATCTAATGGGGGAAATTTATCAACTGAAAATAGCAGATTTAGGAATGGCATTTCTATACATAAAGAAAGATTCAGAAACAAAGATTCTATTTTGGAGAGATGTTTTTGAAGCACAACAAAGTAGCAAAAATGACGAATATTTCAAATTTCGACATTCCGTTAAATATCACATATTTGATATAATTGAAATTTTAAGATCAACAATGATCCTTAACGCACGGTATTTACAAAATATAGTTAATGATGGAGATATAGATCAAAGAACAGCGATTTTAAGTTATGCAGCCTTTTAAGAGAAGTATCAGATTACAACTGGAAACTTTCTACAGTATAAAAAGCATTTTTTTGAAAATTAAAAAAAAAAAGAAAAAAAAAACAGAATTGGTTGAGATATATAAATTATATCGATAATAAACGTGTTTATTCAGTTATAAAGGTTGAATTCACTGTGTCCAGTGAAATAAATTCGACGTGTTGTTTAAAGTTACTTTAAAATGATATATTAATAATAAATATTAACCAGTTGACACAAGTAGACATCTTTAATTCCGTCTTATATCATATATAACATGATGTAACTAGAGAGTGAGATTTTGAAATAATGCCTCTCATTTCCTTTATTTTCTTGCTTACTTACATTATATTTTGGGTCCCGTTTTTTGTTTCTGTTTTTAGATTACTTAATATGGTTATCTCAAATGGTTGTCATGTTGGTTAAAGTTGCATTGTTTGACCTAATTTTGTACATTTGTATATTCCACATGATGACTTCTTGTAGCTAATGACTTCAAAGATGACTTAGTGCTACACAAAGGTTATGAATGGATTATATACTAGTGATAGCACGGAATAAAATAAAACTAGCATGATGCCATACACAAAGCTTTTATCTATAAATCATCAAATTTTCGGGGATTTTTTGATGCTCATTCATAAAATTATATATATAATGTAGAGCCCAGAAATAAGCTTTAATCATCAAAAATATCAAAATAAAATCATTAACATCATTAAAAGATCAGGTTTTGAATGACTGCAATGTCAATACCAATATTTAAGATACATCTATACAACATGTCCATGATACCATAAGGGAGACAAGAGAAAATGTTTCAGTATGATATGAAGAAACAAGGAGAGCTTTCATTAATTTCAGTATTGCATGCAGTAACTAGGGAAGTTTGTTCGTAATTGCATTAAGGCATGCAGGTACTAGGGAAGTTTTCTAAGTTACAGTATGGCACGCAGTAACCAGGGAAGATCTTAATTGCAGTATGGCATGCTTTTTCTGATTGTTAGGGAAGGTCTTTCGTAATTGCATTATGACATAGAGTAACTAGGGAGCTTTTCCTGATTGCATTAAAGCATGCAGTAACTGAGGAAGCTTTTTCGTGTTTGGTGTATGGCAGGCATTTACTAGGAAACACTTTTCGTTATTGCAGTATGGAATGCAGTAACTAGGGAAGTTTTTCTTAATTGCAGTATGACATGCAGTAACTAGGGAAGTTTGTTCGTAATTGCAGTATGACATGCAGTAACTAGGGAAGTTTTTCTTAATTGCAGTATGGAATGCAGTAACTAGGGAAGTTTTTCTTAATTGCAGTATGGAATGCAGTAACTAGGGAAGTTTTTCTTAATTGCAGTATGACATGCAGTAACAGTATGACATGCAGTAACTAGGGAAGTTTTTCTTAATTGCAGTATGGAATGCAGTAACTAGGGAAGTTTTTCTTAATTGCAGTATGACATGCAGTAACTAGGGAAGTTTGTTCGTAATTGCAGTATGACATGCAGTAACTAGGGAAGTTTTTCTTAAATGCAGTATGGAATGCAGTAACTAGGGAAGTTTTTCTTAATTGCAGTATGGAATGCAGTAACTAGGGAAGTTTTTCTTAATTGCAGTATGACATGCAGTAACTTGGAAGCTTTTTCTTATTACTGTATGACATGCAGTAACTAGGGAAGTTTTTCTTAATTGCAGTATGACATGCAGTAACTAGGGAAGCTATTCGTAATTGCACTATGGAATGCAGTAACTAGGGAAGTTTTTCTTAATTGCAGTATGACATGCAGTAACTAGGGAAGTTTGTTCGTAATTGCAGTATGACATGCAGTAACTAGGGAAGTTTTTCTTAATTGCAGTATGGAATGCAGTAACTAGGGAAGTTTTTCTTAATTGCAGTATGGAATGCAGTAACTAGGGAAGCTATTCGTAATTGCAGTATGGAATGCAGTAACTAGGAAGCTTTTTCTTATTACTGTATGACATGCAGTAACTAGGGAAGTTTTTCTTAATTGCAGTATGACATGCAGTAACTAGGGAAGCTATTCGTAATTGCAGTATGGAATGCAGTAACTAGGGAAGTTTTTCTTAATTGCAGTATGACATGCAGTAACTAGGGAAGTTTGTTCGTAATTGCAGTATGACATGCAGTAACTAGGGAAGGTTTTCTTAATTGCAGTATGGAATGCAGTAACTAGGGAAGTTTTTCTTAATTGCAGTATGGAATGCAGTAACTAGGGAAGCTATTCTTAATTGCAGTATGGAATGCAGTAACTAGGAAGCTTTTTCTTATTACTGTATGACATGCAGTAACTAGGGAAGTTTTTCTTAATTGCAGTATGACATGCAGTAACTAGGGAAGTTTTTCTTAATTGCAGTATGGAATGCAGTAACTAGGAAGCTTTTTCTTATTACTGTATGACATGCAGTAACTAGGGAAGTTTTTCTTAATTGCAGTATGACATGCAGTAACTAGGGAAGCTATTCGTAATTGCAGTATGGAATGCAGTAACTAAGAATCTTTTTCTTATTACTGTATGACATGCAGTAACTAGGGCAGTTTTTCTTAATTGCAGTATGACATGCAGTAACTAGGGAAGTTTGTTCGTAATTGCAGTATGACATGCAGTAACTAGGGAAGTTTGTTCGTAATTGCAGTATGGAATGCAGTAACTAGGAAGCTTTTTCTTATTACCGTATGACATGCAGTAACTAGGGAAGTTTTTCTTAATTGCAGTATGACATGCAGTAACTAGGGAAGTTTGTTCGTAATTGCAGTATGACATGCAGTAACTAGGGAAGTTTGTTCGTAATTGCAGTATGACATGCAGTAACTAGGGAAGTTTGTTCGTAATTGCAGTATGACATGCAGTAACTAGGGAAGTTTTTCTTAATTGCAGTATGACATGCAGTAACTAGGGAAGCTTTTTCTTATTACTGTATGACATGCAGTAACTAGGGAAGTTTTTCTTAATTGCAGTATGGAATGCAGTAACTACGGAAGTTTTTCTTAATTGCAGTATGGAATGCAGTAACTAGGGAAGTTTTTCTTAATTGCATTATGACATGCAGTAACTAGGGAAGCTATTCGTAATTACCGTATGACATGCAGTAACTAGGGCAGTTTTTCTTAATTGCAGTATGACATGCAGTAACTAGGGAAGTTTGTTCGTAATTGCAGTATGACATGCAGTAACTAGGGAAGTTTGTTCGTAATTGCAGTATGACATGCAGTAACTAGGGAAGTTTGTTCGTAATTGCAGTATGACATACAGTAACTAGGGAAGTTTTTTCTTAATTGCAGTATGACATGCAGTAACTAGGGAAGTTTGTTCGTAATTGCAGTATGACATGCAGTAACTAGGGAAGTTTTTCTTAATTGCAGTATGACATGCAGTAACTAGGGAAGTTTGTTCGTAATTGCATTAAGGTATGCAGTAACTGGGCAGCTTTTACATATTGCAGTATGTCATACAGTAACTAGGGAAGTTTTCTAAGTTACAGTATGGCACGCAGTGACCAGGAAAAATCTTAATTGCAGTATGGTATGCTTTATCTTATCGCTAGGAAAGGTTTTCTTAATTGCATTATGGCATGTAGTAACTAGGGAAGCTATTCGTAATTGCATTATGACATGCAGTAACTAGGGAAGCTTTTCGTAATTGCAGTATGACATGCAGTAACTAAGGAACTTGTTTGCAATTGCAGAATAGCATGCAATAAATAGGGAAGCTTTTCCCAAATGAAGTATGGGTCGCAGTAACTAGGGAAGCTCTTTTTAATTGCAATATGGCATGCAGTACATAAGAAATACTTTCTTTAATAGCAACATAACATGCAGTGCATTATAACAGGCTGTACATAAGGGGAAGCTTTGTTTACTGACAGTATGATAATTAATGCTCACCGAGGAGTATCTGTAAATTATGTGGCATTATTTGGTACTCTTTAATATCCCTTGATATGGCTTTAACAATATTTTACCTCAACCTAAAGGAATACATCCCACATGAGGTAGCAAAGGATATGAACATTGTTTTCTATGGTGTGATGATTTTCAAAACTGATTTCACACCTGACTTCTCACAAGGGGTATCATAAAGAATGGTGGCAACAGGTGTTGATCTCACACAGTTTACAGGTGCATGGTCATGCATAGAAAGCGTGATTTACACACCTGACTAAAGAGAGTTATACGTGGGTGTTTACCTGCTACGCCGAGGGTAGTATAAAGCCCGCGGCCAAGCGCTGCTGTTTCACTTTCTAGATTTGGAGTTAATATCTGCGTGCACTGTCCTTTCCCATGATGTTGAGAATACTTGTTGTAGTAATAATCAGTCTGGCTGTTACGGACGCTTACGTGTCCAATAGCAGAAGAATGGCTGCATTAAGTAAACTAAAGGTGAGTACTTAATCTAATAACTCATCATTCATGAACTTTTTGATACCAGGATTTAATGATGGAGGGAACATTTTCTGATTTCTTTCAGCTTGTCTTATGAGAAAGCGTTTTGATGATAGTCTGGAATCCTGCTTTCCTTTAACCGAATTTTCATGCAGTTATTACCAGACTAATTCGTTTTAACAGAAAAATGCCTTATTTGAAACTCCGTACCAGACATATGTCTATAAAAAATGTCTTTAGTAGGTATCAGAAGACATTCTGGATAGCTGATTGTTTTGTTTCAGTGGTCGTTAATTTCATGCTAACATTATCCTTTTCAAACATAATGTGTTTATATTATCACGGCCTCGTCTACCCGATACTCTAAATGTAATCGATATTGTTATATCAAAATATCTGAAGTACATGCATATTATATATAATTAACTGATTAAGAAACAGGCATACTTTATTTATGTCTGCTTTCACTATCTTGATTTTTTCTTATTTATTTTTTTGTGCGCTCAAGTGCTTGATTACGCATTTGATAATTAGACAATGCTCTTTGTTTCACAATATCACTTCTAATTGAGAATGTCAATAATATGTTCCAAAGGCTGCCAACGGTGATACCAAGGATATTTCAATCGACGAAAACCTAGTATCACTTATCTCTAGACTGATGCAAAAAAGAGCTGATGTTAAAAAGGCACACCCAACAAAACGCGAGAGTAACAATGGTTCAGAAACGGAAATTGAGCAGGCCAGTGAAGTAGAAACAAACGCTATGGAGCAGCTTAAAGGAAAAAACTTCGGATCATTCCATGGTCTCGCGGATGCTATCGAAGGTAAAAACATATTCCAACTAAAAGACACAGAACAAATAATGTCAGTTTCTATGCAGCGGTCTATTGACAGATGTAGTGTCAGTTTTTCATCTTCATGAGGACAATAAATATAACTGTATATTTTTGTTATGTAGTTTTGCGACGAAAGATTTTTCCATAGCCATTTTTTTGTGTAGTTAAATACGGTACAATACAGTATTACCACAAATAGAAATGTCATAGTAAATACAGTTTAGTTTAATTTTAGGGGTCACATCTGGGAAAGTAGGAGCCAATCAGAATTTAGGTTGCCGTTATTGCCATCCGGATCACGTACAATGCGGCTAGGCATCGCATATATGAAGTGAATGTTATTAATTTTCTTAAATTGATATCATTGTTGATTCTACTTGCCTTATCTGGTTTTCGCCACACAACGTCATGACTGCGACATCCAAAGAATTTAGATGCACCATGTGTGATTATTATCGCTTTTATACAATAGCAAATGTTGTATCTTTCTTAAGGAGTCAAGGGTGGTATTTTGTCTTTGGCTCATACGCACTTTTTCGAACAAGGCATACTGCCATTTGATGGAAGATTAATGACTAGTAAGTTATATTTCAAGACGGCTGATCATCATAGTGATCATTACCTATTTTGTGTAACTCACCAGCTTCAAATTTCTGTGTTGAAACAAAGGAATTTCTGCTAAAGGAGACGCACTCTTTAACAACGATTCGCTTTCCAATTGTAATTCATTAAGAAATTCTAAAAGGTTGTGAACGCAATAATGAGGTAGACTTTTTCTTATGCCTACCGATTAAATGATGTAGCCAGTCGAGGCTATTGGAATTAATTTAAATTTAAATGAAATTTCAAAAAAAAAAAAAAAATAAATAAATAAATAACATTGGTTTGAAGTAATAGAATGCAGTGTACCATTAAATATGTATGCACAACAGTCATACCGTTTTAACATGAAAGAATTCATTTTATTGTAATCCTTTACTTCTTGGGAAATTTTTTTTGCTAGTGTCTTGTGACCTAAGATGACGATCGGTCGTATAACAATTTAAACAAAGAAAGTACCATCCGTAATTCACTTTAAGTCATACGATAAGCATGTTTTTGATAAAAACATTTCAAACGAGTTTCATAAACATGGACATATTGTTTATCTATATAGGAACGTTCAATATTTTATACCAAATATATATAAAAAATAAGACAAATAATATTTCCCCTTACAGACCGCTATTCTTGATCACTTTATATTTTGCTCCAGGTACTCCGATCTCCTCTTAATCATGTGAGGATCGAACCTGTTACATATATTCCCTTTAAGAAGTGAAATTTACGACAACTTTTAACAGTAAAACTAAATAATTCACAATCTCTTATACTATGTAAAAATTACATTCAATATCGAACGTGTGTTTTAAAGGACTTAACGTGGTACAATTTATTGTTTTATTCACACGTGGGCGTGTGGTTTTGATTTATATTTTTGTTTTTTCTATCAGCATTATAAAGTTCAGATATGACAATTGATTTAACTATAATTAAATCCATTTTACAGATGTTTTGAACATTCAGGCCTTGATGATTGGTAAGTTGACGCAGATTTCGGTCTCCCTGAATCTGTTATTTAAAAATAACACATATATGAAGCTTTTATTTGCAAACAACATACTGAGTAAATTTTTACATGAATTGAAAATTATTTTAGTGAATTACAAATAATTAGCTGTGTCCATAATGAAGATCGCAACTTTGCTTTTTCGTAGAAATGATTAATTTTCTTAAACCATCGAATTTCAGAGAGTAAACAAAGCAGCTTAAAATAGCTTTACAAGATCTTAATCAAAATCGACGAAAATATTGTTTTATACATTTATATTTACTTCAAGACAAATTGTGTTTTATTTGTAGTAGAACTGGAATTGATGACTAGAATCTTAATAATGTTTTATTTGTGGTAGAACTGGCATTGATGACTAGGAGTTTAATTGTGTTTTATTTGTGGTAGAACTGGAATTGATGACTAGGAGTTTAATTGTGTTTTATTTGTGGTAGAACTGGCATTGATGACTAGGAATTTAATTGTGTTTTATTTGTGGTAGAACTATTTCTGATGAATAGGAGTTTCATTGTGTTTTATTTGTGGTAGAACTGGAATTGATGACTAGGAGTTTACTTGTGTTTTATTTGTGGTAGAACTGGAATTGATGACTAGGAGTTTAATTGTGTTTTATTTGTGGTAGAACTGGAATTGATGACTAGGAGTTTAATTGTGTTTTATTTGTGGTAGAACTGGAATTGATGACTAGGAGTTTACTTGTGTTTTATTTGTGGTAGAACTGGAATTGATGAATAGGAATTGAATTGAGTTTTATTTGTGGTAGAGCTATCTCTGATGACTAGGAGTTTACTTGTGTTTTATTTGTGGTAGAACTGGAATTGATGACTAGGAGTTTACTTGTGTTTTATTTGTGGTAGAACTGGAATTGATGACTAGGAATTTACTTGTGTTTTATTTGTGGTAGAACTGGAATTGATGACTAGGAGTTTCATTGTGTTTTATTTGTGGTAGAACTGGCATTGATGACTAGGAATTTACTTGTGTTTTATTTGTGGTAGAACTGGAATTAATGACAAGGAGTTTATTTATGTTTTATTTTGTTGAAACTGGTAGAACTATTACTGATGACTATGAATTTTTTTGTGTTTGTCTGTGGTAGAACTTGAATTTTTTTTTTGTAGAATTTGGAATAAACAACTTCATTTTTCGTAAGTACATGTTTATGTTATCTACTTAAACAGCAGGAAACAACTCGAATTGGTTCGAATTGAAAACGGCATTGCCGAACTTTTTTTCGTATCAAATGCAATAATTAACATCTAAAAGGCAGGGTGCTGGCTTAAGTAACTACAGGTGTAGTTCCGGGATGCGTCGTTCGATGCTGCCTACCCGTTACAGTTTCTGCGACGGGCCTCCTGTCGACTGTTCAGTGAATAATCAATCAGCTCATTATGGAATCCCCATATAAATGGGGTCCTGGCTATTCGCGGGAAGATAAACCCAGCCAACAAGCAAACTGATATTTCATAGTATGTTTCATGATTTGCATATCTATAAGTAAAAGACAGGAGAGATCAATGTTGATTCCAGTTAATACCAGACTGACGACATCTATACGGTCATTAATTCTAGTCTCATAATCGATATCTATGATAGGTTTCATGCTTTAGCTGCAAACTATTTTCATTTTGTATATTATATCATTTTTAAAAATCAAAGCATAATAAAGAAGCTTGAAATATTTCATTAATGAATATCACTGGAAAATGCTCCCACTGGTAAATTATCTCTAAGTGAACAACTTTAAAAAATTGTGATCGAATCGAATCTGAATTCTGTCGACTAACCGTCTCTGCAAACATTTTGGATTACAACATTAATTTTATTTTCAATTATTATTGAAATGGTATGTACCTGATACTAATATAAATTATCCTAATGTGTGTTTCTATATACCACATAGAAACTTTCCTTGGGACGGAGGAGGGAAAGTTCAATCTGACTGCAGAAATAGGCAAGTTTTTTGTTAATTGTGTTAAATGATAAAACCATTGAATCATGAACTTATCAAACTAAGTGAAATAAAGAATAAAATTCCTTGGTAACGACCGTAAAGACAACTGAGAGAAATGCTTATCAGATGATTTTTTTAAGTAATGTATTTGGTTTGTCATATTTATGAGATATCTGATATATCCGTAATCATCGGGTCATTTTAAAAACTTAATTATTGTACTGTTTCATAAAATTGTTTACAGGACATGCCCTAGAGACGGCCAAGAAACTCCAGACTTTACAATCAGGTAGATATAGCATTCTAATGAAATAAAAATGACGTGTGTGTTGTGTGATATTGTAAATGTACACCTCATTTTGCTGTGTGATGTTGTGTATGTACCTACCAGTGTGTTGTGTGATGTTGTGCATGTACATACAAGTGTGTTGTGTGATGTCGTACATGTACATACAAGTGTGTTGTGTGATGTCGTACATGCACATACAAGTGTGTTGTGTGATGTCGTGATTTCAAAACATTTTATTAATACAAAGTATTAATAGGATTAGACAGCAGGCTAGTGCCTATATAAGTCTTCTCCTGGGACAACACAGGTGGTCAATTACAGTTACACTGATCAGATTCAAACACACATACATACTCCCTCTCTTTCACACTCACAAACCTACATACTTACATGTACATGTATAGCATACAGTAACTTACAGTGGATACACACATACAAACACACATATAGACATACATATATACACACACCCTCACACGCACATACACACCCTCTCTCCCATACACACCCTCACACACACATACAGATAAATACACAGAGAAACCTTAGAAGGGAGATAACTCTTACTTAATTTGGTATATAATTCAAAATACAAAATAATCTGATCTGTAAAATTTAGAAATATTTTAACTGAATTAATACACTTACGGTACACTTGCTCCTCCATACTGACAGGAATATTGGGCCATGAGTGTCCATAGTAATAAAGTTGACCCTCATCCTATCTAATGGAGAAGCAAGTATACCTGAACGTGCATTACTGTAGAATAGAATTATTTTTTCCAAAATATAGAGGATTTTCTGCTTTAACATTAGAGAGTTATATCCCTATTTTAGGAATAAATGATAATTAGAATATCAGAATTCTTCAATATCTAACCAAGTATACAAATTCATATTCATAATTTATAATTTTAAAAACTTTTATAATTTGCAAAATCTTTTTGTGCCAATAATATAGCTAATTACAGAGGCTAATATTGATTTATTAATATCAATATCACAATCTTGGCAGCCGTTAAGAATAAAATCTAATTCATAATGAGGATGATCATGTTGATATAGAGAATGATACAAATCTTGACGGTAAGTTACATATCTTGGACATTCAAAGAAATAATGTTGTACAGTTTCAAGTGGTGCACCACAAGCACATGAGGGATATTCTATCAAGTGATTATTATGTAAATCAAAGTTGAGAGAGCTAGCTGAGTTCCTTAGCTGACAGAGGATAATGTGTTGTGTGATATCGTAAATGCACATACAAGTGTGTTGTGTGATGTCGTACATGTACATACAAGTGTGTTGTGTGATGTCGTACATGTACATACAAGTGTGTTGTGTGATGTCGTACATGTACAGAACAATGAGTTGTGTTATATTGTACATAACAATGTGTGTCTGTGATTTTTGAAGATGTACACGTCAATGTGTTGTGTGAATTAACATGCACATATCAATGTGTGTAGTAGTATTGTAGATGTAAAATTCCATTGATATCATAATGTACTTGGTAGCACAGATATACCAGTTTAGTCCTTATTATCGAACTATGTGTCTGTCTGGCAGTAGTAGCTATGTAGAAGTGTAGCAGTAGTACATATCAATTAGATATTTTTAGTTCTTTTTTATCTTTAAACATGCATGTAAATTATCGAAAGTGTCAGCAAAAGTTTTCTTTTCAATACTGTTTATGCATCCACCATCTCTGACATAGACAACCGAATAATGACGCGGAGTAATTCATTTCACTATCTTGATCCTTAGTCATAGGCAAACATGAAAATACAGCATTATTTATATTCAAAAGCATAAATAAACACAAAATTGGTTGCATATTTAAAATTCTTGTACAAGTACATCCCAAAAACTGTTTTTTTCGAAAATTTCGAAACAGGCACTGGGTTAGGTAAGCTCTGTCAACCCACCCCAGCCTGATCAAATAAGACAATATGGCACAAACAGAAACTAAAGAATAATTTGGAATGGATGGGAAAAACTTGAAATAGCGAATTTTAAATGATGCATTTTTCTTTAACTATATTTCCCAACGGTACGCATTCAAGTTATTGGTTATAACACTTTTGCCCAGAGGAAATTAGAATTGGCGGTGTTTTGCGTTACTGTTTTAATGAACATCATGGTAAAATAATTTTATTTTGATTGATCGTGCGTGTTTTATAATTTCCATTAACGTTTCGATTTCGAATGTCCGCTCATTCATTCGGGAAACTCCTTTTGACATCGTCGTGAAAATCAAGTGTAAACAGTTCGGAACTAGATGTTACATACATGTCGGTATCAAAGGTGTTGATAATTATCAATTAAAGCAAACTGTCGTTTGGGTAAATCTAGTACTTTATCATGTTATACGTAATAATCACTCAACATTTTTTACAGATGTATAAAAAATATGTACAATTTAATTTTGTTTCATGGAAATCCTAGACCACTTTGAAGCAGATCTGAATGGAAATCCAGGTAAAACACTTTTTGTGACAGTAAGGGAAATATTGATATTGAATATTATTTTCAAGACTGTGACAATCAGAAAATTGACTACAGTTTTTTAAAGCAGTGAAGTTCTTAATTGACAATTGATACTTGTCTGGTATGAAAATATCGGTAATATCTTTAAGTCATGAACTTTACAAATCGATCAAGTAAATGTTACTTCAATTATATGATTAATGCAAGAGAAAAACGTCAATCGAAATTTGTATACTGTTCCATATCTGTATCATGCCTGCAACATTTCTGAAACAAACATGATTTAAGATCATATAATATGTATGTTTAATGAGAGGAAATACAAAAACAGATGTTTCTCCGTACATACACATATATATCCTTATGCATATATCCTCTTGTCCGGAAAACATATTCTCAGATTTCTACATCCATTGTAGAAAGACATTTGTAGTCTTTGAATTGTCTCTCTTTCATGAAAGAATTGGACCAACTAGAACAATATCAAGGTAATTCCTCTTTTTACAAGTGTATATCGTGTTCTCTGTTAACTGGTAAATTAGAATTACGATTAAATCTGTAGTGATATTGTCAGTTGCCGTTTTTTCAACATCGGCACATACAAATCAAAACTACACTGTACTTGTATTTTACATTTAAACATTTACCTTTTAATGTACACCGTATCCCTCATTGCGTCATTTTTTCATACGCTATGCTATTTGTCTTTAATTATGTCGTGGTGAAAATCAGGTTTAAACAGTTCGGGGCTAGATATTATATACATATATGTATCAAGGTGTTGATATTTATCAATTAAAGCCCACTGTCGTTTAGGTAAATCTAGTACTTTATCATGTTATACCTAATAATCATAAACCATATTATATTACTATATGAATAAGTTTGAAAAAAAATCTGGCTACTGTTTAGTGTGACACATCAATCGAAATGTATACATAAGAGTTTAGCTTGACACATCAGTCAATATGTCTCCCTACAATTGTAAATTTTCGTTTGAAAAATAACATAATATACATCATTTATAATAATATCTATTGCAACGTATCAATCAATAAGGCAAAACCATTACTTAATTGTTCTGTATCTGTTCTTGATATGTCGAAATTTAAGATTATGATGGAGTTTAGATAAAACAAGCTCCAGATACCACTTTCTTAAGTTTTGATTCCAACTTTTACTCACGTGTTCTGGGCGTGATCATATAACATCATGATCATTCCCAGTGTAATGAAATCTGTTTAAACTTTTATTTCTTTTGTTTGTGGTACTTCTGGAGCAGTTGGCAAGTAAAGCGACACACATTAGACAACCACCAACGGATGCTTAAGACGATTCACCGACAACATGGACAACTTATATATTATAATTAATCAAATATGTTTATTTCCTCTTATAAAGTAAAGCCTAACATCAAAAATCATTATGGACGCCAGTTTCACCTGATGGTCAGCAGTTTGACATCTGATATCAGAAAGGAGTATAGCATGACTCAGTGTCATATCTATAAGGAGAGTTAAGCTTGATGGATTCACTTCTTATCGTCATGTAAAGTAATGCGTTCAAGGATTTGAATAAACTTTTTTCATTATGCACATGCTAACCTTGTTTTGCCACCGACAACTGGATTAATTCAACCCTACATTTCACAATAACTTTTGGCCTAACATTAGTTATCAGCTTTCTGTAGTTCTTTGAATAAATAATTTCTTGCAAGAAAATTGATCATTTCTGTTTATTTTTCGTCTTCGTATATAACCATGCTCTGACAATTATCGGCTTTATTAAGGATTTCAATACACTACAAAGTAAGCTAGTTCAACGCTATATCTGTGATCAGTAAAGAATAACTGCAGTATCAGGTGCGTGGAAGCATTAATGTAAGTGACTTAAGCCGTATGGATGTAAAAGACTTGAGCAAAGAACAGTTCGAAAAGGGTAAAGTACAGAAAAGAAAATTGTATATGGATGGAATCGGAAAATGCCACAATATTAATTTGCCCACATACTAAAATTGGAAAGAAGACATCGAAATATCATCCTTCGCAACTCAAGAAACGATAAATGTACGACGACAGTAAACATATTATAGGCGACTCAAAAGAGCGTGTATTTCAACAATAAAGATAAAAATAAAAACAAAACAAAAACAAAAACAGACAAAAAAAAAAAAAAAAAAAAGCAGTCATACAAACATAACTTGAGATCATAAACAACCGAAGATAATGGTGAACAAATAATCAGTTGTAGCAAAGCATCATAAACAGTGATACTGTGTAGTCCTGAAATGTCGAAACACCTACCCAGCTTTAACAAAATTTATTATTTTCAAAAATATGTGATACAAAAGCCATATGTTCTCATTTGACACCTTGGAGTTTGTTCAAGATGGAGTACAGCCATAAAATCCAAGAAAAGTGATCCACTCAATCAGAATTCGTGTATTTTAAATATATGATTGGAGCAAAATTTGATTAAAGTTAAGATATTTACCATTACGTTGAAATTGTTGACACTGTTTACCGAGTCACGAAGTCTACGATGCCGTCACCAATAGTCTACAAGCTAAATGTTTACTAAAAAACGTTACCGTTCAGTGATAGCTTCTAAAATTGATTTCGTAATAGCAAACTCACAAATATAGTATTATTACGTTGCATTTTTCATATTTAATTATTTCAAAAATGTATTTCAAACATCGTTCAGCATAGAATTGCTTTCTTGTGGTTAAATGCCTTTGATGGATTTTGCCAGTATTCTAATGTTATTCATATTGCCAAGAAATTCAATACTTACATGTTTATTTTAAAATGTCAGCATTTTTCATGTATAAAGGGAGGCAACTTTCAATTTCTTTACATTACTTAAGATGTTCATACGCTGTACATGAACTGGTATTGCACAACTGTCTTACACCATCTCAATATAATAAATGATAAATATTGCTCAATGACTGTTTGAGTGATATCACCTCATTTTTACAGTTATACATCTGAATGTTCATGGTAATATAGAAAAGTTGTTTTGATATCACTACTATATATAGGATATTTAATAGTTTCTTCAGTAATAACAAATATATTTCACTGGTGTGGCTAATATTTTGGTATCCTTCAGTGCGAAGCACGAGTGAAATTTATTTGTTATTACTGAAGACACTATCAAATATTCTGTTTATTACATTTTCATCGCAAAAATAAACCAAAACAATGGCAAACTTACGATAGCTATAAAATGGGTAAGTTGACCATGCTTTTTTCAGACACTACTTACTCATTATATAACGATGTTGTGCGCGGCAAAAAATCGTCCATTTTATGAAAAATCAGAAAAAAATATACAGACTCATACATAAGTCATAATAAATGTTTATTTGTGTTTGGACATGGATTTTGTAATTTATTGATGTCATTTATACACAATAAATTGGTTTAAACGTTAACTGAAAAAATAAAAACAATAGATTTGTATCGGGCTCTCTGATTGGTCAATCCTCAAAGTTTCACTAGTGAAAAATATCACTTTTATCAGTTTGAGATATCCCTATATTTCACTGCTAAAAATGTAATAAAATGATTTATCTATTACCATAATGAATTAGCGACATCATCAACGGAATTGGAGATATCGTTAAATTATTTTAGTGATACACTTTTCGATGTGATAAGATATAAAACGAAAAACAATGTGTATATACATTTAATAGTAACGACGTAGACACAATGTCGCTCAAAACTCCCCGCACTGCAGGCGAGATTGGATTTTTTTCTTACTTCAGATAATTCATTATCAAGTGTAAACAGCTCAGAAATAGATCAAGGCTATAGATCAGACCACTCTTTTCCTATTTTGAAATTAAAATTTAATGAGTTTAGACGTGGTAAAGGATTATGGAAATTTAATTCGTCATTACTTTTTGATGAAAAATATCTTGATTTGGTTAAAAAAGTAATTTCTGATACAAAAAGACAGTATTGTCTTCCAGTGTACAACAGAGATACTATTGATAATATTTCAGATACAGATATTGAATTTATTATTGATGATCAGATTTTTCTTGAAACATTATTAATGGAAATAAGGGGGAAAATAATATCCTATTCATCATATAAAAAGAAACTGCAAAATTTAAATGAAGATATCTTAAAGAAAACTATACAAGATTTGGAAGAGCAAGAGCAGGTAGATTCTGAGGAGTTAGAAACTAAGAAAAAAGAATTGGAAACTATTAGAGTTAGTAAAGTTAAAGGTAGCGTTATTGAATCCAGAGTTAGATGGCAAGAAGAAGGAGAAAAACCAACTATGTATTTTTTGAATTTAGAAAATAGGAATTTTGTCTCCAAGATCATATCAAAACTAGAAAAAGAGCATAGTATTATAACAAAACAAGATGAGATATTGGAAGAAATACGTAGTTATTATGAAAAATTATATGATGATAGTAGTTCAGAAATAGAGGATATAGACTTATCAGAATTTTTATACTCATCGGTTGTTCCAAAACTAGATAAAAAGGAGGCAGAAGACTTAGAAGGATTAGTTACTCTAGACGAGAACATTAAAACACATGAAGAACAATAAAAGTCCTGGTAGTGATGGATATACCGTTGAGTTTTTTAAAAGGTTTTTGGAAGCAGATTGGTGTTTTTATTGTTAGATCTATAAATTGTGGATACAAAAAAGGCTTACTTTCCGTTACTCAAAGACAAGGTGTCATCATATGCATTCCTAAGGGAGATAAACCTAGACAGTTTTTAAAACATTGGAGACCAATTACTCTATTAAATATTAGTTATAAAATTGCTTCAGCCTGTATAGCAAGTAGGATAAAAGCAGTTCTAGATAAGTTAATATGTGAAGATCAAACAGGGTTTCTTTCAGGTCGGTACATAGGGTAGAATACTAGGCTTGTATATGATATAATGCAGTTTGCTGAAGATATGAATATTCCAGGAATGTTATTAATGTTAGACTTTGGAAAAGCCTTTGATTCTGTGTCTTGGAAATTTGTTGATAAAGTTTTTGATTATTTCAATTTTGGTCCAGAGGTTCGTAATTGGGTTAAGTTATTTCATAACTAATGTTTCAGCTGCTGTTAACCAGGGTGGTAACCTGTCAAATTTTAACGAGGATGTCGTCAAGGCGATCCGATCGCCCCTTACATCTTTCTTCTTTGTGTTGAAGTTCTAGGAATCAGATTTAGAAACAATAAAAAGATCAAGGGTATAGAAGTGAGTAATTGTCCAATCCTGATAACACAATATGCAGATGCCACCTCATTAATACTTGATGGCTCTGAATTATCATTGAAGGAATCTATTGTTGAGTTGAATAAATTTGCAAGAATATCGGGTTTAAAACTTAACATTGATAAGACACAAGTTGTGTGGATAGGAAGTAAAAGTTACATTAGTGATTCTTTTTTACCTGAATTAAATTTACAGTGGGGAAGGGTTAGATTTACTTTACTTGGAATAGAATTTAGTGTAAATTTGCATGAAATTCCTAAGTTGAGCTTTGATAAAAAAAACTAATTAAACTTAAAACACTAATTAAAACCTGGGCTAGAAGTTATCTTACACCTATTGGGAAAATAGCTGTTATCAAATCTCTTCTATTATCTCAGTTCAATCATTTATTTATTTCTATACCTAACTCAGATGAACACTTGCTGCAAAATCTTAACTCAATTCTTTACAATTTTTTGTGGAATGGAAAGGTTGACAAAATTAAAAGGGATGTCATGACGCAGAACTATTATGAAGGAGGTCTAAAAATGGTAAATGTACGTCTGTTTATTGACTCACTAAAACGAAGGCTCTATCAGAAATCATCTAAGTGGCAACTCATTTTCAAAACATTCTTTGATCTGCATAAATTATCTACATGTGGGACAGGATTTCTTCAAGATTGTGAAAAAAATTGTAAAAACAAATTTTGGAAAGATGTATTTAGAGCATGGGTAAAGTTTAATAATTCTAATGAAGTAAAGAAAATAAGTGAAAAGTATGTTTTGAAAATGCCGCTTTGGTACAATAGAAACTTTACTATTGGAAAAAAAGTAATTTTCTATAAGGCCTGGTTTAATAGTGGGTTAAGTATTGTTAATGATTTAGTTAAAGACCCAGACTCTCTCACATTTTACTCCTTTGAAGAGTTTACCGAGATTTATAGAGTTAATCCAAATTTTCTTGAATATCAGGGTGTTATTTCAGCAATTAGATCATATTTAAGGAAATCAAATATTTGTTTTAATCAACAGTCACTTGTTCTTCCATTAATTCCAGCTAATATTACATTTTTTATAAACAGGACTAAGGGATGTAGGGACTTGTATAATCTTCTTGTTAAAAAATCTATTGTTTCTTCAGGTAGAAGTAAATGGGAAAAGACATTTGAAGATGATGAATTGAAATGGGTTGAAATATTCAGTACACCTTTCAAAGTAACAAGACATACAAAACTGCAATGGTTTCAATATAGGGTATTACAACACATTCTAACAACAAATACTTTTTTGTTTAAATTAGGTCTTGTTAATAGTCCATTTTGTAATCTCTGCAATTTACAACGAGAAACAATTATTCATGTTTCATGGGAGTGCCTTGAAACCCAGAATTTTTTGCAAAGTTTAGAAACACTTTTTGATGCCCTTCTGATCCCATTCTCTTTTAATAAACAAAGTTTTATTTTTGGTATATTTGCAAACAATGGGAGAGAAACAGGAAATAAGACAGATAATATCATTCTAATTTTGATTAAATTTTACATATACAAAACAAGGTGCTAACATAAGATATTAAACCTTGTTGCCTTCATTGATTTGATTAAGGATTATTTTATTTGCCAAAAATACATTGCTAATATTCAAGGGGAACAATATAAACAGGAATTTTAGATTGAATGGAGAAAATGGAAAAAACTCCTTGATTGTGATTTTTCCTGAACTTTGTACATTATACAGCCTTATTACCTGTACATGTAGGTTTTAATTAGATTATTTAATTAGTTGATCATACAGCAGTTGTTGGTCTTGTTTTTCCTTCCACTTGTTAATGCATGTACAATGTTTTCATTTGTTCCCATTAGGGTATATTTCCCTTTGAGACCCAAATTCTATTGCTTATATAAAGTGGTTGGAAGTCTCTAGCCCAGCATCTCTATCCTCCCCCCCCCCCCCCCCCCCCCCCCCTCTCTCTCTCTCTCCCCCCCTCTCTCTCTCTCTCTCTCTCTCTCTCTCTCTCTCTCTCTCTCTCTCTCTCTCTCTCTCCTGTCTTTCTCATATCGTACATGTGGCCCTATTACTCTGTGCTTGCCTTTCTTATATTTTTTTTTTTATCTTTTTCTCTTTCCGATCTTTGTTTCTGTGTATTTTTTTTGATCGTGTGTATGTGTGTGGTTGTACATGTATGTGTGGTAAAAGTATGCGAGTGTGTATGAATGTATGTTAACAAAAATGCATTTATAATTGATGATGATGATGATGATGATGATGATGATGATGATGATGATTATAATTATGATTATATTGATAATCATGATGATAGTAAGAATGATGATGATGATGATGATGATGATGATGATGATGATGATTGTAATGATAATGGTAATGATGGTTATTGATGATGAATGGATGATAATTATAATTATGATTATATTGATCCTAATGATGATAGTAAGAATAATTATGATGATGATGATGGTAATGAGGGATGATGATCATGTTGCTGATGATGATCATTGTAATGATACTGGTAATGATGGTTATTGATGATGATGATGATGATGATGATGATGATGATGATGATGATGATGATGATTACTGTGGTGATAATGATGATGTGTGTAAAGATGTGTGTATGGTTCTTTTTATTTGTCAATACATGTTGAAAAATGTTTTGAAAAATAAAACAAGTAAAAAAAAAAAAAAAAAAAACTCCCCGCTCTGATAAAGTGTAACCCATATGGAAGGTTTATAATTATGTTTTCCGTTCTGAGTTCTATATAAAATAATGGTACATGATGTGAATATACGATATTCTTGTACTTAAGTGATGTACCCGTCCTTCTCATCATTCCGTTCAGGTTCGTTGCTTTGTTCAACCTTAGATTCCTCATACAATTAATGTTCTGCTTCAAGTTCCATATATCATCAAATAGCAACACTGACCGTTGTTCTACTGCATTGACCATGCGTTATGACATCAATGTTTCAGATGTCCTCGTGTAAATTGTTATCATAGTTTTGGTCGAATTTGTGTTTAAGATTTCTTTAGCATGTCTGCATTTCAGTAGAGCATTATGAAATAACATCCAATCACGTGACCATTACAACGCCTTTATTGTGGTCATGGAAACGGCGACAAAATGGCTGCTCCACTTGACAAATGGTATTATCGATTGTGAATGAAATATATTGTAGTTTCATGGTCCGAGTAAATAACAGCGGTTAGAATGAAATCATACCATATTTGTCTACAAAGCTATGTCATGTAAAAAAAAATGCCAACAGTAGATTTCCCGCAGTCAGCTTAAGCAGAACTGGCTCAAGTGTGACATGAATATTTCATGACTCTCATCCATTTGTACAATGTTTGTTTCATACTGAATTGAAAAATTAGGCTGCTTCGCATCTCTGATAACAATAAATGTATGCTGCTGTTTTACCTTTGGCTCCATATCAAGTGTTCATTATTAACGCGAATCTGAAAATAGTCTCGCTGGCACCAGCGGAAATAGAGGAAGTCCATTATGTTATCAAGAGTGATAAGAGTAAACTTTCTTGTCTAACGGCACAGTCATGTGAACAGGTCTCTCTCTCTCTCCCTCTGCTTCCTGAGAAAGTTAGCGATCGTGGAGTCTCGGATCCTTATCGGAGGTGAAGTAGGTCTCATATGAAAGGAATATGTATTTTCAACACTGCAAGTCGGGGCATTTATCATGGACACAGTGTTTACCTCAACAAAATGACGTTTTCAAGCTCTTCTTGATTGTATCTCTTCACTGATGTTGTCTCTGTGAATCTCCATATCATCGACTTCAAGTTCCTTATGTATATACTGGTACTTCCCACTGTTAAAATCCTGGACCGTCTGTCCGGTCCCCCGGAGAAGCCACTTGGTTGTCAATAGGCCTTCCACTCCTACGGGTCCCCGGGCGTGTATACGGGTGGTACTGATCCCCACCTCAGCACCTAGATCAGGGATAAAGGCCAAAACTTTATAAATATGGTCAAGAGAGCGTATGGTTGATAAAACTTGTTCTAAATTCTTAACTCTAAAAATGTCTATGAAAAAAATTACTATTAACATCGACCAAACAATTAGTGTTCCACAAAATCGATCCCTATTACGAGACACCCTTTTTCCGTAATCTGTTTCCTCTCACACACATTATTATTTTACAATGTTTTTTGTGCGATTTTGGTTTTGAAAAGGCAAAAGTTAAAAAACACCAATTCTTATCTTTTTCGACGCGAAAACATGAAAGAACGAGAATTTGGATTTTTTAATTCTCAACTGTTCACGGTGAAAAGACGAAATAACGAAATGACGGAAATCCGCCGCAGTGCAACAATAATAGAATTGTTGAATATCTCAAAAGTCACACCTAATCCGAATCGGTATCCATCCGCAAAACGAGTACTGGCATTGTGAAACACACAGGCGCTGTCAACCCCCTGGATAAATCGTTCAGCGGCGTTTTCTGTAAGAACATATAGGGAAATATATATTTTTTGGGTTCTTACATTGTTCTGCTGTCTTACAGATAGTACAAGGTACAAATGTAATGAAAATCACTTTTTCGTTAGAGGTTTACTTCAGACTTCTAATTAAATATATATGATTTTATCTGAAATTTACCTAACGTTTTTCTATTCTTTTTGTAATTTACTATCGACTGCTTACATTATTTCAATATAAAGGACGTTATCATTTCGATTGTAAACAGATGTCACGATGGTCTAATATTGGCTTAACATTTTAACTTTTCTGTTCTTCTGATTTAAAAAAGTATGTATAATGCCATAGAGCACTGTTTTTTACCCTTTTTTGCGACTATGACTTTAGTTTATATGTGCGTGTTTCATTTGCTATTTGATGTTGAATTTGCAAAGCAGGCAATATCTAAGACGTGAGAAAAAAAAGAGAGTCATTTCAGGTTATATGAGAAAGGAAAATGCTACTTTCAAGTATCATGTTAAGGGGTCCAGGAGCTCAGTAAAGGCTACTTTTAGCTGCATTATGACAGAGTCAGAAAACATCAGAAACATAGAAAAATGGTTGACCTTTATCGATGAGATTTGCGGTTATATGACAGTCGATGTATGTGTAATTGTTTGGCTCTACCATACATCACCCTAGATTATGAAGCTATTCACTTGTGTGTCTGTTGTACAATCTTTGATAATATTTACCGACTCACCGCCTCTCCGAGGTAACTCCCAAGTGTGGTGTGCCAGTGACAACCACTGTATGAGCTAAAGCTCAGATATCCTCTTTCTTAGATGTAGTCGAAAGGTAGGTCAAAGTAACCTACTTTTGATGCATAACAGTTTCAGTGCTATGGAGGAAATAGAGTCTGGAAAAACTCCTTTTTTCTCTGGGTCAAAGGTCAAAAGATAGGTCATAGTGATCGCCTAACCAGATCCGAGGTGTGTAGTTACATTGGTTTTCGAGCGAGTGTGTGTTTGATCAAACAGGTGCAGTAATTGCTCTGTGATCTCTTTGTTGTGCCTCTTTATTCCAAATGCTCTTAAAAATCAGAAACCTCCCACGTGATCTTCAGTAAGATCAACATTAGCTACTAAAGGAAAGCAACATAAAAATCCCCGCAAATAGACCTTTCTATAGTCATGTGATATATGTAACAAATACATTACCATTGTCTGTGACGATGCTGTCGGTGTGAGAACTGCCATATTTGTTGATGTGTGCTATTGCATCATCTACGTCATCGACAAGCTCCATTGTCATCGCAAGGTCACCATATTCAATATGCATCGATTTTGCTAGAGGAGGTCCGAATTTGATCTTATTGGCCAGCCTCGGACCAGCATATATTTTCACCTGCAATAAAACGAAACAATAATAAACAAATATTGCAAGTCCACTTGTTAGGAAATCTGAAGTGAAATACTTTTGATAGCACCTTAAACTGTATGTATACTACCCTTTTTTCTGGCATAAGCAAAAGCATACGTGATTACATGTGGTTGTCATTTTTACTATGACACGATACTCAAACTGGATTCGATTTTCTTATGGTGAAATCATCTTACTTTCCTAAGGATTCGATTTTCTTTTCCATAGCAATTCATACCTGAAGAGAAACAAATATCTAGTACTTAGAATATTGTATCAAAATCGTTCCATATCATTAAATTGAGTTGTATTTGAAGATGAGTAATTCTGGATTCTGTATTTATTGGGTTTTGACTCCATCGCACCAGATAAGACACACGTACACCGCATCCGTTAACATTACATTTCAATCGATCTAAATAAACACCATGAATTTTAACCATTTAAGTTATACTCTGCCACTATACTTACCGCATTCTGTTTGAGGGTGTCGACGAGTGTATCAAATTCGTGGGAACCGAACAAGTTGCTATGGATAAGGAGGGTCTCCACAGAGTTACAGGCGGCCGGGTAGTCACACTTGCTGTCACACACTGATAATATAATGATTTCTTAGAGCGTTTTGTTGCTTTAATCTGAACTTCATAAAGTACTTTTTAACCCCACCATCATTTATTAAGACAGCCATCATATCATATTAATTGAGATCACATTAATTACTGAAACCTTTTAGAAACAATATTTGAATCATTATTAATTGATGGAACAGCCGAATCTGTGTTGTGGTTTTCTTTGTAACAAGTTGTGGTTTGAGTGTATGATACAAATAAAATCCAATCGTTTTCATTATGTTCGTCAATAAGGCTAGATTCTATAACAATTATAATTTTCTCTGCGTGTTTGTAAATTTTACAAGACTAGCTTAAAACCATGAAATAATACTTGCTTTTATTCTCAATAACGAAAGTGAACTGTAGCATGTTACAGCACCGACTTACCTATCTTAGTGGCCATCTTGATGTCCGCATCTACATCCACATACACGTGACACACGCCTTCGCTGTGACCCAAGACAGGAATTCCATTGCTATGTTCCGAGATATTGCGGATGAGCTCCTTAGATCCACGAGGAATGACAAGATCTATGTAATCTGACATCTGTAGCAAATCATGTATATCCTCTCGTCTGCTAATCTGCAATCAAGGCCAAAGTCACATGTTTTCTGTGAAAGTTACAATGTAGAGTTATAGAATACAAAATCGAACAAAAAGTGTATATTTAGATTCAGTTTTACTCAAACCACGTGTTTTGTACGGGGGATTTAGCATCGATGCTAAAAACATTCTACTTCATTCTTAATTCTTCAGCGTCGTTTCGCAAACATCAAAAGGATAATAGTGGTATTTTTATCATGTATGAAAACAGATATTTAACTAAATATATTCAATATGTTATTGGCTGTGGTTACCGGTTTTGACAGTATTTTCCATAAAAACCCTGATTTCCCACTTGACTCACTCAGAAACTCACCCTTCCCGATCTACAAGTTGGAAACTACTGATAATGTTAAAAACTGTTGACAAAAAGGTGATGTTATACAGCACTACATACTGTTGAAAACAGGGTGACATTACCCTAAAACGTGACACAAAAATAGTTATTGTAGATCACAGGGAGTCATTACCAGGGAGACGGTTTCCTTAGGAACATGTGATTGTAGGGCCTCCTGGACCAGACCATGGAGAAGCTTGTTACTGTGGAAAGCTTCTTTTCCACCTTTAAGTAGGAGACCGTTTCCACTGCTGATAGCCAGGGCGGCAACCTGCAGAAGCGAACAGAAAGTTTTTTTTTTAAACAAGAAAAGCAGATGTAGGAATACATGAATACAACTTTAGCTTTAAGTTTTAATTGTAAATAGACTGTTCTTCCCATTCCACGTCAGAGAGATTTTCCTATTACTGCAGGTGGACTATTCACCAATAAAAGCACTTCCCATTCCACGTCAGAGAGATTTTCCTATTACTGCAGGTGGACAGGGCACCTCGAGTTCGGTCACCAATAAAAGCACTTCCCATTCCGCGTCAGAGACATTTTCCTATTACTGCAGGTGGACAGGGCACCTCGAGTTCGGTCACCAATAAAAGCACTTCCCATTCCGCGTCAGAGAGATTTCCCGTTTACTGCAGATGGACAGGGTACCTTGAGTTCGGTCACCGATAAAAGCACTTCCCATTGTCCATAATCCTCCAAGTAGTTGATAAGAGGAAGGAACTACAGATGTGTTTTAAATGGAAGAACAATGTTTGAAATTTTAATAATCCTTCTATAAACAATCCTCCCTTTTTTTGTCTCTTTGGTTTCATCCCATAAAACCCCATGTTTTTTTATTGTAAAACTCGGTAATAATATGCGTATATCCTTCATTAATTGTTTCTGCTTGTTAACTAGGCTTTGCCGGACGTGTCTTATGCTAGTAAGTCTGCCTGTTGGTTCCATTGACATTACATTTTTGGATTGATCAGGTGTCGCCGATGAAGTTGATGACGCTTACGCTTGCGAAACATCTAGTATTTGCCTCATTTTTCTTTGTCGGGAGTCTCATTGTAAATGTTTCTTTTCTATATTTTGGCTTTATTTTATTGAGTTTGTAATATGATTATGTTCATATGGTGATATTGTTTTGTTGTTTTAAAGGCACAATATCATGAAAAAAAATTAATTCTCAAATAATGAGCATGACTATGGTCGTTAGTTCTCTTTAGCTAATTTGTAAAATAGTATAATCTTTGAGTTGGAACAACCTTTCAATTCGAATGATACCAATATCCTTGCCCTTGTTACATCTTTCAAGATTATGTCAAAATCAATCACAAGGACAAAGTTTTTAAGTGCAAACTAATATTCCGCATGCCTTAATACAAATGTGAAATCTGATCTTTTCAGTATCATCGACATATCGGATATACCGACTGTACTGGGAGATTGACCATTAAATACTGCCCAGTCAGAACAGCATTATAAGCATTTTTTCAAGAGGATAAACTCTAATCGACAATATATATTTATACCTGTGGTAAAGCATCAGGTCTTGATTCAAAGATGACCATAAGCACGCCGAGAGGTGCCGTCACCTGTTGTAATTCCAGCCCGTTGGCCAACTGTGTTCGCCGTATTATCCTCCCGACGGTGTTTTCACTAGCTGTGGCGATCTGTCGTAGCCCAACAGCTAGAGTCTGTAGCTTGTTTTCAGTGAGGGCGAGACGAGCAAGAAGTGGTGCTTCAATACCTTCAACAATTAATAGAGTTATTGCCCTTGATGTGTTTGAGTTATTGAACCGATGTATTGTTTACGTTAAGATGTTTACTTCTCCTATCTTATTATTATGGCGTATGGCATGATAGTTTTTTTAGTAATCATCTTGATTTTTTGTTTGTTTTAATCAATTAGTACATAGTAATTTTCAAAGCATAATGGTCTCCATCATCATTTGTCAGATTCATTACAACAAACTATTTTTTTCAGTATTGCCATAAATACATATATCATGGCAGTCAAAACTACCTTTCTCTTCCGCCAAACTGACGTCTAGCCTGTTTGCTGCCAGTATTTCTTGCGTCCGCTCTATCAATAAGTCCGCCAGTTGGTTGATAATTGCAACACGTTGATTTGGTGCGAGAGTCTGAAGAAGTCTGCTACCCTCTCGTGCTGTCGGTGACGAAGAAAAGTAAACTTTCTTACTTATTCATTGTACATGTATTAGTGTTTGAACTCAATGACGCACTGTAAAGATTTCATGCAAACTGGTCAAAATATTGGAACAACCTCACAATGTAATGTACTGGAGTGTTTTCACTTAAGCATGTGTGTTAACAATGTATGTAAACGTTCATGTGAGGGTGTGTGTGAGAATGTGCTTTATGATTTGGTTACATTCTGTTTATGTATTTATGTGAAGTTGTATATGTTTATTATACATTATTAAGCATACTCGTCAAGGGAGTTCACTCTCCATATAGGTCAATTATAACATGTTTATACATGTATGTACAATATTCATGTAAACCTATGGGCTGTAAGGACCCCGGAATAAGACTGAACTACACTGAACTAAACTGAATGTCCGTCCTGATATATTTATCAACTTAGACGTAGAGGCAACAGAGATGATATTTATCGATTGTGCTTGCAAAAGAATTGTTGAAATAACACATGGGGATGTTTCTTCTACGGGAACTACCATGGTATGTTACATCAGTTTGACCCTTTTTGGTCCGCCCTTCATCCACAGAGGGTCAGCCATGATCAATATGTGCACACCACTAAGCCGTCACCCTAAACTTATAATAATAACTAAGGCTGAAATATTCCCAACGGAAATTGAACAATTTATGTCAAAAAATGTACTTTTTCTATATAAACTATTGTAAACATTATTCCTTGGAGCTATGAAATTCACAAATTTGACCACGCACAGTGCTACCAAAAATAATGACCACAATATTACCTACGTTGTATGACCACAATATCATACGCTGCATGACCAAAATATTTGCTACCCTGTTTGACCAAAATATTTCCTACGTTAATAACCAAAATATTTCCTATCCAGTATGACCAAAATATTTCCTACCCTGTTTGACCAAAAATATTTCCTACCCAGTATCACCTAAATATTACCTACGTTGTATAACCAAAATATTACCTACGTTGTATAACCAAAATATTACCTACACTGTATGATCATAATATTACCTACGTTGTATGACCACAATATTACCTACACTGTATGATCATAATATTACCTACGTTGTATGACCACAATATTACCTACGTTGTATGACCACAATGTTACCTACACTGTATGACCACAATATCCTACGTTGTATGACCACAATGTTACCTACGTTGTATGACCACAATATCCTACGTTGTATGACCACAATATTACCTTCGTGATATGACCACAATATTACCTACGTTGTATGACCACTGTATTACCTACCTCGTAAGGCCTGCTCCTCTACATTGTCCCCTTTTGGCTCTTCCTTGGTGAAAAACGTTCCAATCTTTTTCCCATCTATGATATTGACTATGGCTCGATTTTCCATCCCATTACAAATAACAACGGAGACGCCATTTTCCAACGCCCAGGTAGCAGCGCGTACCTAAACGACAAACGAAAAATAAATCACAAATCAAGAAGAAATTCGAAAGTGTAAAAAAAGAAGATAGGAAAGAATGAAATATTTTCTTTTGACAGAGCAATTCATCAATATTTGAAAGCATGTATAGTTTTGAAATTTTGAATTATTTAGTGGGTCTAGTGGCTATACAAGGCTGCATCATTGTCACGATACATGTTGCCAAATAAAATCGTTCTGTTGTCTCACTTCCAGCTCCTATCAAAAGACTACCCAGAATACCCAATTCATTACTATTTTTCTCATTGTTACCTTAGATTCCATTCCACCAAGCCCTACTCGTGACTTCTCCCCGAACACGACCCCAGCTCCATGCTTGGTGGGGCAGAATGTGTGGAGTAGACACGACCCTTCCATGGAGGGGGGTCGATTGTATAGTCCGTCTACATCAGACATAATGACCATCAGGTCAGCATCTATTTCCACAGCAAGGCGGGCAGCTAGACTGTCATTGTCTTTCAGACTGATCACCTGTAAATGTACGACCAAAATGGACCGAGCGGACTACAAATGGACACTAAATCTAAGTGATAAAGAAAGTCTTATTTCAGCAAATAGCGCAAGGAATGATATCTCACTAACTGACCAAAAAAAAACAAGAGGATTATACCCTGACAATTAAATATAAAGTGAAAATTGTCTTAACGTCAGGTATACAAGATGAGGAATTGCCTCCTTGGACAGAAGCAGGAAATATGTTTTAGTAATGTAGTAAGATCGTATTTCTGTAAATAAAAAAGGAACAAAATCTAAAAACTTCTAATACACTTAGTGCTGTCATTATTTATATTAATCGATATCACTACGATTTTGTCATCATCATCATTCAGTTGAGACCTTACCCCGGCCAGGTCTTGATCGGCTAGTGGTGGCGGCGACACAGCGTCGTTAGAGTTGAGGATTGGTATCACGTTTAATCTGAGTAGCTCCATCAAAGTTTCAATTAGGTTCATTCGACTTGACTCGTGATACAGATCAGGTTTCGTTATCAGCACCTATTAAAGGGCAACTCCAAAATGCATATCATTACAATAATGGAATTTATCTTTTATCACAACTGTTTGTATCACTCACATCTTATGTATCCAACTACTGTGTACGTTGGGATATGTAATATGATGTATTAGGCAAAACCTTCCTAATAGTCTCTCCAATTATCTAACAGAAAATAGCAGATTCAAAATGAATAAGACTTGTGTTTCTTGTTTAAGCTTTCCCAATGAACTTATGTTTGACAATATCCAAGTCTTTCCGTGTTTTGGCAGTAAGGGATCGATGGATTTCATTATCAAGTAAATGGTGATGTTGACTAAAGATGTACAACTAGAATATTCAACTAAAATATATTCATTTAACAGCTATAAGCTTAACTTCCAAAGCTGAAGCTATCGAGGCTGTATGGAACTGACCTGTGCAGTTTTGACACCATATTGCATAAACATCGCCTCGTAAAGTGACATCAAACCACTTTGCCCCACCGCTGCGCATGCCCGTGGCTCTATCAGAGGACCAGCCTATAAATAATAAAAAAACATTTGACTTTTAGCATCTGCTTTACTTTATATATATATTTTACATCCGTTGGGCAATTTGTGATAAAACAACAAAAATGAAATTCTTTGATTACAAAAGAACTTTAATCATATCACAATGAAAACAAACCATGAATTTGCTAATTACTAAGAACCAAAGGAATTCTTACAAATCTATAAATATACCTGTCTGTTGGTGTTCGCCAGTGTCTGTCGTACACTCATGGACATGACGAGTTCCTGTCTCATCTGCTGCTTGCCGAACGCTATGGCCCCACTCGTCACCATCATCATTTGCTTGCCACGATTTTGTAACTCGGACACCTGACAAAGTGGACACATTATCATATATATATATATCATCAAACAACATGACATAACCCTGAAAACTTTGCTCCTCTCTTGACCAACTTGATTAGGTTTTCGTTCAAGACTGCATTCATCGAATGCTTATCAGAACAGGTAAAAACGACATCGACAAATCCTTCAGTACACTTTCGGAACTTTACGATATGCAGATGACACGCATTTTTAGGATACAAGATATTTGATATGCTACCAAGAGCTTGAAAGCCTTATCTAAATTATACGTCTACTCTTATACATTGTACAGCTCTGTCGTGAATTTTTTCAATAATCTACAACCATCCTTCCTTAACCTGTATTGTTTACATTGCACAGCTGATTTGATACTCTAGGACTTGTTCGAGATTTTTTATGTAAAAGTTGAGAAATTTCGAACATACTTAAATCAAGATATCCAGGGATGATTATGATGAAAGCTAAGAGGAATGTGTGATGACATTGGGAAATATATCTAATTCTCTTTTATGATGTAAAGCCATAGAACCCTCTCTTTATGTGTGTCTGTGCAATGTGAAACAATTTGAATACATCCTGGTGTTTAAAATATCAAGTATGGCTTTGTAATTTGCCCATTTATGTCTTTGAAATGTTGTACATTTCTGCATTGACCTCGTCTTAAGTGAGAGGTGTCGTCTGTGAAGCAGAAAGCGATTATTACTCTAGAACACGTGGTCTCCTTTCTCAATTTTCATCGCGTAAATTTTCCTTCATTTGAAATTCAATGCATTTTCAGTTCTATTTGCAGTTTGTTTAGTTGTCATGTAGATCGTCTCTTGATTTCAGGATTACTGACGTACCGTCGAAAAACTAACCTACCAGACCAAAGGTAATGACATATACAGAATAAATACCTGTTCTACAATGGAGGCCAGTCTTCCGAGAGCCAAGCCACATTCATCTTCCCTTGTGATTACAGCACTGCCAAGTTTAACTATTACACGTTTTGATCCCTGAAGGTCACTTCTGATATGATGTTTCTGGCTAGACTTGACCGATGTACTAAATGGCATAGCGATTCGATGTCTAGTCAAGGCGGATGAGACGTAGTGAAAGTTGACTCGGCGTTTAGCTTGACCACATCCACAAACTTCCGCTATGGATCGTGTAGCAAAGCGTCCCCTGGGTACTGAACATCCATGTTTTAGATTCAGTAGAATTTGAGACATGTTTACCTACAATAAAACATCATCGATTATTAAATCAATTTTATTTGGCATATTAGTCTAGTAGGAACTTGATCGGCGTTTGACTCAAGAGTCGGCGCTAAATTGGACCATCTGCTTCATAGTGGACTGGCACCAGCTGTTTGGACCACCTGTCAAGTGGTAGACTGGGACCAGCTGTTTGGACCAGCTGTCAAGTGGTAGACAGGGACCAGCTGTTTGGTCCACCTGTCAAGTGGTAGACAGGGACCAGCTGTTTGGTCCACCTGTCAAGTGGTAGACTGGGACCAGCTGTTTGGACCACCTGTCCAGTGGTAGACTGGGACCAGCTGTTTGGACCAGCTGTCAAGTGGTAGACAGGGACCAGCTGTTTGGTCCACCTGTCAAGTGGTAGAATGGGACCAGCTGTTTGGTCCACCTGTCAAGTGGCAGACTGGGACCAGCTGTTTGGTCCACCTGTCAAGTGGTAGAGCGGGACCAGCTGTTTGGTCCACCTGTCAAGTGCAAGACTGGAAACAGCTATTTAGTCCACCTGTCAAGTGGTCGCCTGGGACCAGTTGTTTGAACCACCTGTCAAGGGGTAGACTGACCAAAATGTTTGGTCCAACTGTCAAGTGGTAGGCTGGGACCGGCTGTTTGGTCCAACTGTCAAGTGGTAGGCTGGGACCAGCTGTTTGTTTCAAATGTCACATTTTCGACCTGGACCAGCTGTTTGTTTCACATGTCACATGTTCGACTTGGACCAGCTGTTTGTTTCACATGTCACGAGGTTAACTGGAACCAGCTATTACATATGTAGGTCTTAATATTATGAAGTAAACTGACATATTGTATAGCCAAGAACTTCAGACTATATTCAGAGTAACTGCGAATACAGAGGTATACAGGTGTAATGGGGATGGCATCGTGGGATGTTACTTTTAACAACGGGAACTACCACGGGGGATGTTACTTCTAACAGCGGGAAATACCACGGGGATGTTACTTCCAACGGCGGGAAATACCACGGGGATGTTACTTCTAACAACGGGAATTACCACGGGGATGTTACTTCTAACAACGGGAATTACCATGGGGATGTTTCTTCTACGGGAACTACCATGGGTATGTTACTTCTAACAACGGGAATTACCATGGGGATGTTTCTTCTACGGGAACTACCATGGGTATGTTACTTCTAACAACGGGAATTACCACGGGGATGTTACTTCTAACAACGGGAACTACCACGGGGATGTTACTTCTACGGAAATTGGCATGGGGGTGTTACTTCTAGCAACGGGAATTATCACGGGGATGTTACTTCTAACAAAAGGAATTACCATGGGGATGTTTCTTCTACGGGAACTACCACGGGGATGTTACTTCTACGGAAATAGGCATGGGACGGGGATGTTACTTCTAACAACGGGAATTACCACGGGTATGTTACTTCTACGGGAATTACCAAGGGGGATGTTACTTCTAAGAACGGGAATTACCACGGGGATGTTACTTCTAACAACGGGAACTACCACGGGGATGTTACTTCTACGGAAATAGGCATGGGGGTGTTACTTCTAGCAACGGGAATTATCACGGGGATGTTACTTCTAACAAAAGGAATTACCATGGGGATGTTTCTTCTACGGGAACTACCACGGGGATGTTACTTCTAACAACGGGAATTACCACGGGTATGTTACTTCTAACAACGGGAACTACCACGGGGATGTTACTTCTAACAACGGGAATTACCACGGGTATGTTTCTTCTACGGGAATTACCAAGGTGGATGTTACTTCTAACAACGGGAATTACCACGGGTATGTTACTTCTAGGGGAATTACCACGGGGATGTTACTTCTAACAACGGGAATTACCACGGGGATGTTACTTCTAACAAAGGGAATTACCACGGGGATGTTACTTCTACGGAAATAGGCATGGGGGTGTTACTTCTAACAACGGGAACTACCACGGGGATTTTACTTCTAACAAAGGGAATTACCACGGGGGATGTTACTTCTACGGGAATAGGCATGGGGGTGTTACTTCTAACAACGGGAACTACCACGGGGATGTTACTTCTAACAAAGGGAATTACCACGGGGATGTTACTTCTAACAACGGGAACTACCACGGGGATGTTACTTCTAACAACGGGAACTACCACGGGGGATGTTACTTCTAAGAACGGAAATTACCACGGGGATGTTACTTCTAACAACGGAAATTACCACGGGGATGTTACTTCTACGGAAATAGGCATGGGGGTGTTACTTCTAACAACGGGAACTACCACGGGAATGTTACTTCTAACAACGGGAACTACCACGGGGGATGTTACTTCTAACAACGGAAATTACCATGGGAATGTTTCTTCTTACAACGAGGGTATAGAATGTGTGAGGTCAAATGATGTCCAACTAAAAATCACACAAAAATATAGGTTATGACCGGTCAAATGATGACCAACGAAACAGCACAAAAAATATAGGATGTATGAGGTCAAATGATGTCCAACGAAACAGCACACAAAAATATAAGTTATGACAGGTCAAATGATGACCAACGAAACAGCACACAAAAATATAAGTTATGACAGGTCAAATGATGACCAACGAAACAGCACACAAAAATATAGGTTATGTGAGGTCGAATGATGTCCATCTAAACATCACACAAAAATACAAGATGTGTGAGGTCAAATGATGACCAACGAAACAGCACACAAAAATATAGGTTATGTGAGGTCGAATGATGTCCATCTAAACATCACACAAAAATACAAGATGTGTGAGGTCAAATGATGTCCAACGAAACAGCACACAAAAACAGGATGTGTGAGGTCAAATGATGTCCAGCTAAAAATCACACAAAAATATAGGATGTGTGAGGTCAAATGATGTCCAACTAAAAATCACACAAAAATATAGGATGTGTGAGGTTAAATGATGTCCATCTAAACATCACACAAAAATACAAGATGTGTGAGGTCAAATGATGTCCAACGAAACAGCACACAAAAACAGGATGTGTGAGGTCAAATGATGTCCAGCTAAAAATCACACAAAAATATAGGTTATGACAAGTCAAATGATGACCAACGAAACAGCACACAAAAATATAGGATGTATGAGGTCAAATGATGACCAACGAAACAGCACACAAAAATATAGAATGTGTGAGGTCAAATGATGACCAACGAAACAGCACACAAAGATATAGGTTATGACAAGTCAAATGATGACCAACGAAACAGCACACAAAAATATAGGATGTATGAGGTCAAATGATGACCAACGAAACAGCACACAAAAATATAGGATGTATGAGGTCAAATGATGTCCAACTAAAAATCACACAAAAATATAGGATGTGTGAGGTTAAATGATGTCCAACTAAACATCACACAATAATATAGGTTATGTGAGGTCAAATGATGACCAACGAAACAGCACACAAAAATATAGGATGTATGAGGTCAAATGATGTCCAACTAAAAATCACACAAAAATATAGGATGTGTGTGGTCAAATGATGTCCAACTAAACATCACACAAAAATTTAGGTTATGTGAGGTCAAATGATGTCCATCTAAACATCACACAAAAATATAGGATTTATGAGGTCAAATGATGACCAACTAAAAATCACACAAAAATATAGGATGTGTCAGGTCAAATGATGTCCAACTAAAAATCACACAAAAATTTAGGATGTATGAGGTCAAATGATGTCCAACTAAAAATCACACAAAAATATAGGATGTGTCAGGTCAAATGATGACCAACGAAACAGCACACAAAATATAGGTTATTTGAGGTCAAATGATGTCCATCTAAACATCACACAAAAATATAAGTTATGACAGGTCAAATGATGACCAACGAAACAGCACACAAAAATATAAGTTATGACAGGTCAAATGATGACCAACGAAACAGCACACAAAAATATAGGTTATGTGAGGTCAAATGATTTCCATCTAAACATCACACAAAAATATAGGATGTATGAGGTCAAATGATGTCCAACTAAACATCTCACAAAAACAGGATGTGTGAGGTCGAATGATGTCCATCTAAACATCACACAAAAATACAAGATGTGTGAGGTCAAATGATGTCCAACGAAACAGCACACAAAAACAGGATGTATGAGGTCAAATGATGACCAACGAAACAGCACACAAAAATATAGGATGTATGAGGTCAAATGATGTCCAACTAAAAATCACACAAAAATATAGGATGTGTGAGGTTAAATGATGTCCAACTAAACATCACACAACAATATAGGTTATGTGAGGTCAAATGATGACCAACGAAACAGCACACAAAAATATAGGATGTATGAGGTCAAATGATGTCCAACTAAAAATCACACAAAAATATAGGATGTGTGTGGTCAAATGATGTCCAACTAAACATCACACAAAAATTTAGGTTATGTGAGGTCAAATGATGTCCATCTAAACATCACACAAAAATATAGGATGTGTGAGGTCAAATGATGTCCAACTAAAAATCACACAAAAATATAGGATGTGTGAGGTCAAATGATGTCCAACTAAAAATCACACAAAAATATAGGATGTGTGAGGTCAAATGATGTCCAACTAAAAATCACACAAAAATATAGGATGTGTCAGGTCAAATGATGACCAACGAAACAGCACACAAAAATATAGGTTATTTGAGGTCAAATGATGTCCATCTAAACATCACACAAAAATATAGGTTATGTGAGGTCAAATGATGTCCATCTAAACATCACACAAAAATACAAGATGTGTGAGGTCAAATGATGTCCAACGAAACAGCACACAAAAACAGGATGTGTGAGGTCAAATGATGTCCATCTAAACATCACACAAAAATACAAGATGTGTGAGGTCAAATGATGTCCAACGAAACAGCACACAAAAACAGGATGTGTGAGGTCAAATGTTGTCCAGCTAAAAATCACACAAAAATATAGGATGTGTGAGGTCAAATGATGTCCAACTAAAAATCACACAAAAATATACATCTCCGTATACAGCCATTGTTGATCGTACTTACAAGTGTACCAGATATATGCTCCAGTAATGAATCATCAAAATCTTGAAACTAATGAAGAAATAGGTCAAATAATAGGTCAAACTGACCATTTGAAAATATACTTACACAAGATTTGCATCCACTGTGATATAATTTTACATAATCTACACTGAACCATCTGTTTTGTTTTCTTTTCCCTCGGACAGACAAGCTCAAAATATACATCACAGTGACGCAATACATACACAAGATTTATCCACAAATGAATTTGTAAACACTACTACACACGTATGTACAATTGTATACACACACACACACACACACACACACACACACACACACACACACACACACACACACACACACACACACACAAACTTATATATATATATGTATGTGGGTGTGTGTGAGTGTGGGTGTGTGTACGAGCGCAGAGGATGGTTTTCAGGTCACAGCGAACTACTTTGGTACATGTGTGCCACATACAAATCTTAGTGTTTTTTATGTGAAATAGTACAGCAGATAGACTTACACGTAAACGTGTTTTAAGCCCACCCATACGTCCGTCATATCAGTGATGAAGAAGGTCTGATACTCTAAAGCTGTAGTGTCTGTTCCTTGTTTGATATGCAGATATTTTGATTTTGTCCTAAAGGGTAATTACAACTTATACTTATTTATTTACAGTAGTAAATAGCCTTATACCACGTACATGTCACAGAGATAGCATAATACCACATAACAGAGACAGCAGTATACCACATAACAGAGATAGCAGTATACCACATAACAGAGACAGCAGTATACCACATAACAGAGACAGCAGTATACCACATAACAGAGACAGCAGTATACCACATAACAGAGACAGCAGTATACCACATAACAGAGATAGCTGTATACAACATAACAGAGATAGCAGTATACCACATAACAGAGATAGCTGTATACCACTTAACAGAGACAGCAGTATACCACATAACAGAGATAGCTGTATACCACATAACAGAGATAGCAGTATACCACATAACAGAGATAGCAGTATACCACATAACAGAGATAGCAGTATACCACATAACAGAGATAGCAGTATACCACATAACAGAGATAGCAGTATACCACATAACAGAGATAGCAGTATACCACTTAACAGAGACAGCAGTATACCACATAACAGAGATAGCTGTATACAACATAACAGAGATAGCAGTATACCACATAACAGAGATAGTATACCACATAACAGAGACAGCAGTATACCACATAACAGAGATAGCAGTATACCACATAACAGAGATAGCAGTATACCACTTAACAGAGATAGCTGTATACCACATAACAGAGATAGCAGTATACCACATAACAGAGATAGCAGTATACCACATAACAGAGATAGCAGTATACCACATAACAGAGATAGCAGTATACCACATAACAGAGATAGCAGTATACAACATAACAGAGATAGCAGTATACCACATAACAGAGATAGCAGTATACAACATAACAGAGATAGCAGTATACCACATAACAAAGATAGCAGTATACCACATAACAGAGATAGCAGTATACAACATAACAGAGATAGCTGTATAACACTTAACAGAGATAGCAGTATACCACATAACAAAGATAGAGGTATACCACATAACAGAGATAGCAGTATACCACTTAACGGTGATAGCAGTATACCACATAACAGAGATAGCAGTATACCACTTAACAGAGATAGCTGTATACCACTTAACAGAGATAGCAGTATACCACATAACAGAGATAGCAGTATACCACATAACAGAGATAGCAGTATACCACTTAACAGAGAAAGTAGTATACCACATAACAGAGATAGATGTATACCACATAACAGAGATAGCAGTATACCACATAACAGAGATAGCAGTATACCACATAACAGAGATAGCAGTATACCACATAACAGAGATAGATGTATACCACATAACAGAGATAGATGTATACCACATAACAGAGATAGCAGTATACCACATAACAGAGATAGCCGTATACCACATAACAGAGATAGATGTATACCACATAACAGAGATAGCAGTATACCACATAACAGAGATAGTAGTATACCACATAACAGAGATAGCTGTATACCACTTAACAGAGATAGATGTATACCACATAACAGAGATAGCAGTATACCACATAACAGAGATAGATGTATACCACATAACAGAGATAGCCGTATACCACATAACAGAGATAGCAGTATACCACATAACAGAGATAGATGTATACCACATAACAGAGATAGCTGTATACCGCTTAACAGAGATAGCAGTATACCACATAACAGAGATAGATGTATAAAACATAACAGCGATATATGTATACCATATAACAGAGATAGCAGTATACCACATAACAGAGATAGCAGTATACCACTTAACAGAGATAGCTGTATACCATATAACAGAGATAGCTGTATACTACATAAGAGAGATAGCTGTATACCATATAACAGAGATAGATGTATACCACATAACAAAGATAGCAGTATACCACATAACAGAGATACCTGTATACCACATAGCAGAGATAGCAGTATACCACATTACAGAGATAGCTGTATACCACATAACAGAGATAGCTGTATACCACATAACAGAGATAGATGTATACCACATAACAGAGATAGCAGTATACCACATAACAGAGATAGCAGTATACCACATAACAGAGATAGATGTATAAAACATAACAGAGATAGCTGTATACCACATAACAGAGATACCTGTATAGCAGTATACCACATAACAGAGATAGCAGTATACCACATACCAGAGATAGCTGTATACCATATAACAGAGATAGCTGTATACCATATAACAGAGATAGCAGTATACCACTTAACAGAGATAGCTGTATACCATATAACAGAGATAGCTGTATACCACATAACAGAGACAGATGTATACCATATAACAGAGATAGCAGTATACCACTTAACAGAGATAGCTGTATACCATATAACAGAGATAGCTGTATACCACATAACAGAGACAAATGTATACCATATAACAGAGATAGCAGTATACCACATAACAGAGATAGCTGTATACCACTTAACAGAGATAGATGTATACCACATAACAGAGATAGCAGTATACCACATAACAGATATAGATGTATACCACATAACAGAGATAGATGTATACCACATAACAGAGTATACCACATAACAGAGATAGATGTATACCACATAACAGAGTTAGCCGTATACCACATAACAGAGATAGCAGTATACCACATAACAGAGATAGCTGTATACCACATAACAGAGATTGCAGTATACCACATAACAGAGATAGCAGTATACCACATAACAGAGATAGATGTATACCACATAACAGAGATAGCAGTATACCACATAACAGAGATAGATGTATACCACATAACAGAGATAGCTGTATACCACTTAACAGAGATAGCAGTATACCACATAACAGAGATAGATGTATACCACATAACAGAGATAGCAGTATACCACATAACAGAGATAGATGTATACCACATAACAGAGATAGCTGTATACCACATAACAGAGATAGCAGTATACCACATAACAGAGATAGCAGTATACCACATAACAGAGATAGATGTATACCACATAACAGAGATAGCTGTATACCACATAACAGAGATAGCAGTATACCACATAACAGAGATAGATGTATAAAACATAACAGCGATATATGTATACCACATAACAGAGATAGCAGTATACCACATAACAAAGATAGATGTATACCACATAACAGAGATAGCAGTATACCACATAACACGGATAGCCGTATACCACATAACAGAGATAGCTGTATACCACATAACAGAGATAGCTGTATACCACATAACAGAGATAACTGTATACCACATAACACGGATAGCAGTATACCACATAACAGAGATAGATGTATACCACATAACAGAGATAGCAGTATACCACATAACAAAGATAGCTGTATACCACATAACAGAGATAGCTGTATACCACATAACAGAGATAGCTGTATACCACTTAACAGAGATAGCAGTATACCACATAACGGAGATAGCAGTATACCACATAACAGAGATAGCAGTATACCACATAACAGAGATAGCTGTATACCACATAACAGAGATAGCATTATACCAAATAACAGAGATATATGTATACCACATAACAGAGATAGCAGTATACCACGTAACAGAGATTGCATCACTACAGTTTGTGATTTCATCATACACCTTTGTAACTAGTGAGCGGTAGTCGGTACGTTCTCTACAGTAATACGTGGTGTGGTAATAATACAAGTGTTATCCCTTATTAAAGACCAATATTTACATAAATGGAAATTAAGTCTAATTTCTGGTTTGTCCATTATTAAGATAAAAAAATAAAGTTCTTTGTGAGAAATCAAAATTATACGGTTCTTAATTTTCAGAATGCAATAACTGAATATTTACTTGAGCTATTGGGAAAAAATCTACCTCGTTTGTTCTATTGTATGTCAAATTATCATCGTCGTCACGGTATTGGGGACGAAATTCATTCTGGCAATGTAGTGTGTTCTTTGTGTAAAACATCATTAATATAACTACCTTCTCACTCTCTTAACCTCTCTAGTTAATATTCCTTATGCCATGTTAAACAATATTTGTGATATAGCGTATACATGATGTTAAAGAATACTTTTGATAAGAATTGAGTCGTGACGGCGCTTGTGAGTGATTTGAAAATATTCGTGTTAGACTAAACATTCTAAAGAATCTGTTTACGTTGATATAGATCCCTTCGATGAAAATCGTTGATACTACTTACCGAAACTTTTATCTATATCCGGCGTTAGTTTATAAATCCGAGAGATTTCTCGTCAAATAATCCATATACGAATGGTATTTTCCGTTAAGCGATGCACTTTTTAGCGATGAGGATTTGTTCTTAAACCTACTGAAAGTGTGACCAAGGATCGCATGTACTGGTCAGAAAGTCACCGTCTGTAGGACCGTTCACCAGTAAGACTTTGCCCCTTCTTGATCCAGACGTATGAGTGTCCCGTTTGTTGGCTCCCTTATCATTAAAACTATTGTTACAAACTGCTGACGCAACCCTCATTTATTTCTGGCTGAAAAGCTAGTTTAAAATACTGTTTTCAGTACTGGGTGATGCGAAATGGTGATGCAATCACTGTAACACACATCATTAACCGTCGGCTAGAGTCCGTCTGGTTTTCATCATCTCATTCCATATGTGCAAGTGTTTATCACAGTGTACAAAGTCTTTATCGATCTGATTATATTATAACATTTATAAAATAATTGATATATATATAACCCATTTGATATTAAGTTACTGATAGTGTATATAAATAGTCCATGTGAATTAATAAGACAATATTTAGTAGTATAGGTACACAGCAACCTGCATGCACACTTTTATCAAAACCTTTTTGACGTCAATATTGCTAAAAATCGATTTGTAAAATAATTATATGCGATTTAAAGCATATCAATATATTTAAAGACCATTCATTACTCATATACATATTGAATATTGATTCCCTGGCGACGTCGATGGTGTATGTTTTTTTAAAAAGCGACACAACAGAATGAAACAGAAAAAGGTTTAATGTGATGTTTCTTAATACAGATATAGTGATCACGATCATACAACATTACACGCGGTGTGTACTGTCTGTCTGTCCCGTACTGATAAGGCTGGATCGCACGCGTTCGTCACGTGATGTAGGGATAAACAGCACGGCCGCATGTGTTCGTCACGTGATATTCAAGATTTCAAGATTTTCTATTACTCTCTGACACACATATTAGGTTATATTAGAATACACAGTTGCAGAAAAATGCAATACCTAATTAGCGAAACTACCCTTACAAAAGTACCGTACGCTACATACAGTGTAATGATGATATATAACCTCTCCTTACGTCACTGCTCAGTGCTGCTCGGTAATTCCAGGTCATTACTCAACAAACTGTCCGCCATTAAGCAATATTTCATCATTAAAATTATTCAAATGATGTTGATTTATCATTTATACTTATCTATAATGATTCTTTTTCTTTTATATCAGTAGTAGAATATATAACAAGCCATTTGATGACTGGAATATTGGTCAACATGCTGAACCCTCGGTCAAAACTATTGCTAAAGCCTTCGGTCACAAAACCAGTCAACAAATGTATAATATACATGTAACTCCCGGTATAGGTTATACACATCTTATATGGAACACACGCTAAGTATATATGTATTAATACCAGTATTTTCGGTCTTTTGTCGAAAAATGCGACATTCAATATATATATATATAAGATTCAAAAATGATAGATGAAGAGTTAAAAAATGAAGACGAATACCCGTAAGAAGATAATACATGTACACGTGAGTTTGTAACAATTAATTACTTAGTTGGTATGAACGGTACTAGTACATAATTAAATATTCCCGGGTTTCGACATTATAGTGAGAATTATTTGTCTTTAACGACAGGTGCGTGCTGATGATTGGGAGTAAGCCAGTTTATTGTAACCTCCAGCCTCAAATCTTCATGTACATCATTATCAGTACGGTTAAATATTCGATTTCGGTATTTATGATGTTATATGTTTTAAACGCCGGTTGCTAACATTTGGGCACGCTTGAATGGCAAATATGTATTTGCTTGTTTCAGTTATTTTAATGAAGTAGATGAGAGAAGAAAAAACCATACTAAAAACACTTATATCAGTCACACTTTAAGTCCGGATGTTAGCGTAAATGTCATTTGAATATGGAAGGAAGCTGGTCCGATCGCAGGAAACCCCATATCGAAATTAAAAATTCACATATTTTACATGATACTTAATACCTGTATTTCGTGTGTGTAAAGGGTAAAACACAACGTCCCATACTTAGGATCAATGCCGTACTTATGTCCTACACGTCATGATTATTTACACAGTGTATCAAATCCAGTAGTGGCGGTCAATATATGGGTGGTGGTCCACAAGTGGTCCGTACTCAGATTCAAATTCAGTTATTTCGCTCACTTACGATTAAAGATTGAAACAAGAAGCCATTTTACAAAGTAGGAATTGAAACATGGATGGTAAATTAAGTTTTGGCTCATTACAAAGTAATACCAAAATAATGACCTTTCTCTAAAAATAAACGTATACAGAGTCAAAACCGGAAGCAGTGCATGGAGTAAATAAAGTTGTTGTAACTTGTAATACAGGTAAACAATATCAAAAGATCACTTAATACTTCACTTCAACTTTCTAAGAATCTACAAACGTTTGAAATTAACGCTTATTGAAAATTGAAGACAATCCCTTCATTTTAATGAAATTTGATTACATGTAATGACAATCTGGTATGTATATGTTTCTATGTTGTAGGATTTATTCATTATTACAATTATACAGATAATGGTATCCATAGCAGCGCATGGAGTAAATGAAGTTGTTGTAACTTGTCAGACAGGTGAACATATTGATAGATCTATTAATAATAAGTTCAAGCTTTTTCTAAGAAACCAAAGACAATGATGGTGGTTAAAGATCTGGTCATTGGTGATCCATATGTAGTCATCAGAGAGTGGTCAGGCTTGGTCAACATGTTATCAGTAATCATATAGATTTTTGGTGGTCAGTAATCAAGGGTGGCTGTTAGTGAGATGTATTCACGTCCCCCTTCGGCTGTCAAGCTAATCGCTGGGCTGACATAGTGAAACGAAGGGCAGTAACTCTGGGAGATCAGGAGAGGCCAAGAGCAAACGTGGTGATCGTCATTTCAGGCACAATAGATATATTGTTGGTGTAATAACCATTTCTTACGCATGTGCTCTTACTGTATTGGTTTTTAACGCGTTTCATCAAATCTTTTTTAAGATAAACATGTTGATTTTGTTTGTTTTTAAAATTCAACTATCTGTTTAGTAACGATCAGATCAGAAAGACGATATGCAATTTCAGATTTATATATATAGAAGTGTATAAACTGAAGTAAATGCTATTGTAGATACTGCTACATTGTAGATACTCATTCTGTGACATTGTATATACTTATACTCATTCTGCTGCATTGTATAAACTCATTCTGTACATTGTATATACTCATTCTGCTACATTGTATATACTCATTCTGTACATTGTATATACTCATTCTGTACCTGGTATATATTCATTCTGCTACATTGTATAAACTCACTCTGTACATTGTATATACTCATTCTGCTGCATTGTATAAACTCATTCTGTACATTGTATATACTCATTCTGCTACATTGTATATACTCATTCTGTACATCGTATATACTCACTCTGTACATTGTATATACTCATTCTGCTGCATTGTATAAACTCATTCTGTACATTGTATATACTCGTATACCCGTAAGAAGGTAATACATGTACACGTGAGTTTGTAACAATTAATTACTTAGTTGGTATGAACGGTACTAGTACATAATTAAATATTCCCGGGTTTCGACATTATAGTGAGAATTATTTGTCTTTAACGACAGGTGCGTGCTGATGATTGGGAGTAAGCCAGTTTATTGTAACCTCCAGCCTCAAATCTTCATGTACATCATTATCAGTACGGTTAAATATTCGATTTCGGTATTTATGATGTTATATGTTTTAAACGCCGGTTGCTAACATTTGGGCACGCTTGAATGGCAAATATGTATTTGCTTGTTTCAGTTATTTTAATGAAGTAGATGAGAGAAGAAAAAACCATACTAAAAACACTTATATCAGTCACACTTTAAGTCCGGATGTTAGCGTAAATGTCATTTGAATATGGAAGGAAGCTGGTCCGATCGCAGGAAACCCCATATCGAAATTAAAAATTCACATATTTTACATGATACTTAATACCTGTATTTCGTGTGTGTAAAGGGTAAAACACAACGTCCCATACTTAGGATCAATGCCGTACTTATGTCCTACACGTCATGATTATTTACACAGTGTATCAAATCCAGTAGTGGCGGTCAATATATGGGTGGTGGTCCACAAGTGGTCCGTACTCAGATTCAAATTCAGTTATTTCGCTCACTTACGATTAAAGATTGAAACAAGAAGCCATTTTACAAAGTAGGAATTGAAACATGGATGGTAAATTAAGTTTTGGCTCATTACAAAGTAATACCAAAATAATGACCTTTCTCTAAAAATAAACGTATACAGAGTCAAAACCGGAAGCAGTGCATGGAGTAAATAAAGTTGTTGTAACTTGTAATACAGGTAAACAATATCAAAAGATCACTTAATACTTCACTTCAACTTTCTAAGAATCTACAAACGTTTGAAATTAACGCTTATTGAAAATTGAAGACAATCCCTTCATTTTAATGAAATTTGATTACATGTAATGACAATCTGGTATGTATATGTTTCTATGTTGTAGGATTTATTCATTATTACAATTATACAGATAATGGTATCCATAGCAGCGCATGGAGTAAATGAAGTTGTTGTAACTTGTCAGACAGGTGAACATATTGATAGATCTATTAATAATAAGTTCAAGCTTTTTCTAAGAAACCAAAGACAATGATGGTGGTTAAAGATCTGGTCATTGGTGATCCATATGTAGTCATCAGAGAGTGGTCAGGCTTGGTCAACATGTTATCAGTAATCATATAGATTTTTGGTGGTCAGTAATCAAGGGTGGCTGTTCGTGAGATGTATTCACGTCCCCCTTCGGCTGTCAAGCTAATCGCTGGGCTGACATAGTGAAACGAAGGGCAGTAACTCTGGGAGATCAGGAGAGGCCAAGAGCAAACGTGGTGATCGTCATTTCAGGCACAATAGATATATTGTTGGTGTAATAACCATTTCTTACGCATGTGCTCTTACTGTATTGGTTTTTAACGCGTTTCATCAAATCTTTTTTAAGATAAACATGTTGATTTTGTTTGTTTTTAAAATTCAACTATCTGTTTAGTAACGATCAGATCAGAAAGACGATATGCAATTTCAGATTTATATATATAGAAGTGTATAAACTGAAGTAAATGCTATTGTAGATACTGCTACATTGTAGATACTCATTCTGTGACATTGTATATACTTATACTCATTCTGCTGCATTGTATAAACTCATTCTGTACATTGTATATACTCATTCTGCTACATTGTATATACTCATTCTGTACATTGTATATACTCATTCTGTACCTGGTATATATTCATTCTGCTACATTGTATAAACTCACTCTGTACATTGTATATACTCATTCTGCTGCATTGTATAAACTCATTCTGTACATTGTATATACTCATTCTGCTACATTGTATATACTCATTCTGTACATCGTATATACTCACTCTGTACATTGTATATACTCATTCTGCTGCATTGTATAAACTCATTCTGTACATTGTATATACTCGTATACCCGTAAGAAGGTAATACATGTACACGTGAGTTTGTAACAATTAATTACTTAGTTGGTATGAACGGTACTAGTACATAATTAAATATTCCCGGGTTTCGACATTATAGTGAGAATTATTTGTCTTTAACGACAGGTGCGTGCTGATGATTGGGAGTAAGCCAGTTTATTGTAACCTCCAGCCTCAAATCTTCATGTACATCATTATCAGTACGGTTAAATATTCGATTTCGGTATTTATGATGTTATATGTTTTAAACGCCGGTTGCTAACATTTGGGCACGCTTGAATGGCAAATATGTATTTGCTTGTTTCAGTTATTTTAATGAAGTAGATGAGAGAAGAAAAAACCATACTAAAAACACTTATATCAGTCACACTTTAAGTCCGGATGTTAGCGTAAATGTCATTTGAATATGGAAGGAAGCTGGTCCGATCGCAGGAAACCCCATATCGAAATTAAAAATTCACATATTTTACATGATACTTAATACCTGTATTTCGTGTGTGTAAAGGGTAAAACACAACGTCCCATACTTAGGATCAATGCCGTACTTATGTCCTACACGTCATGATTATTTACACAGTGTATCAAATCCAGTAGTGGCGGTCAATATATGGGTGGTGGTCCACAAGTGGTCCGTACTCAGATTCAAATTCAGTTATTTCGCTCACTTACGATTAAAGATTGAAACAAGAAGCCATTTTACAAAGTAGGAATTGAAACATGGATGGTAAATTAAGTTTTGGCTCATTACAAAGTAATACCAAAATAATGACCTTTCTCTAAAAATAAACGTATACAGAGTCAAAACCGGAAGCAGTGCATGGAGTAAATAAAGTTGTTGTAACTTGTAATACAGGTAAACAATATCAAAAGATCACTTAATACTTCACTTCAACTTTCTAAGAATCTACAAACGTTTGAAATTAACGCTTATTGAAAATTGAAGACAATCCCTTCATTTTAATGAAATTTGATTACATGTAATGACAATCTGGTATGTATATGTTTCTATGTTGTAGGATTTATTCATTATTACAATTATACAGATAATGGTATCCATAGCAGCGCATGGAGTAAATGAAGTTGTTGTAACTTGTCAGACAGGTGAACATATTGATAGATCTATTAATAATAAGTTCAAGCTTTTTCTAAGAAACCAAAGACAATGATGGTGGTTAAAGATCTGGTCATTGGTGATCCATATGTAGTCATCAGAGAGTGGTCAGGCTTGGTCAACATGTTATCAGTAATCATATAGATTTTTGGTGGTCAGTAATCAAGGGTGGCTGTTAGTGAGATGTATTCACGTCCCCCTTCGGCTGTCAAGCTAATCGCTGGGCTGACATAGTGAAACGAAGGGCAGTAACTCTGGGAGATCAGGAGAGGCCAAGAGCAAACGTGGTGATCGTCATTTCAGGCACAATAGATATATTGTTGGTGTAATAACCATTTCTTACGCATGTGCTCTTACTGTATTGGTTTTTAACGCGTTTCATCAAATCTTTTTTAAGATAAACATGTTGATTTTGTTTGTTTTTAAAATTCAACTATCTGTTTAGTAACGATCAGATCAGAAAGACGATATGCAATTTCAGATTTATATATATAGAAGTGTATAAACTGAAGTAAATGCTATTGTAGATACTGCTACATTGTAGATACTCATTCTGTGACATTGTATATACTTATACTCATTCTGCTGCATTGTATAAACTCATTCTGTACATTGTATATACTCATTCTGCTACATTGTATATACTCATTCTGTACATTGTATATACTCATTCTGTACCTGGTATATATTCATTCTGCTACATTGTATAAACTCACTCTGTACATTGTATATACTCATTCTGCTGCATTGTATAAACTCATTCTGTACATTGTATATACTCATTCTGCTACATTGTATATACTCATTCTGTACATCGTATATACTCACTCTGTACATTGTATATACTCATTCTGCTGCATTGTATAAACTCATTCTGTACATTGTATATACTCGTATACCCGTAAGAAGGTAATACATGTACACGTGAGTTTGTAACAATTAATTACTTAGTTGGTATGAACGGTACTAGTACATAATTAAATATTCCCGGGTTTCGACATTATAGTGAGAATTATTTGTCTTTAACGACAGGTGCGTGCTGATGATTGGGAGTAAGCCAGTTTATTGTAACCTCCAGCCTCAAATCTTCATGTACATCATTATCAGTACGGTTAAATATTCGATTTCGGTATTTATGATGTTATATGTTTTAAACGCCGGTTGCTAACATTTGGGCACGCTTGAATGGCAAATATGTATTTGCTTGTTTCAGTTATTTTAATGAAGTAGATGAGAGAAGAAAAAACCATACTAAAAACACTTATATCAGTCACACTTTAAGTCCGGATGTTAGCGTAAATGTCATTTGAATATGGAAGGAAGCTGGTCCGATCGCAGGAAACCCCATATCGAAATTAAAAATTCACATATTTTACATGATACTTAATACCTGTATTTCGTGTGTGTAAAGGGTAAAACACAACGTCCCATACTTAGGATCAATGCCGTACTTATGTCCTACACGTCATGATTATTTACACAGTGTATCAAATCCAGTAGTGGCGGTCAATATATGGGTGGTGGTCCACAAGTGGTCCGTACTCAGATTCAAATTCAGTTATTTCGCTCACTTACGATTAAAGATTGAAACAAGAAGCCATTTTACAAAGTAGGAATTGAAACATGGATGGTAAATTAAGTTTTGGCTCATTACAAAGTAATACCAAAGTAATGACCTTTCTCTAAAAATAAACGTATACAGAGTCAAAACCGGAAGCAGTGCATGGAGTAAATAAAGTTGTTGTAACTTGTAATACAGGTAAACAATATCAAAAGATCACTTAATACTTCACTTCAACTTTCTAAGAATCTACAAACGTTTGAAATTAACGCTTATTGAAAATTGAAGACAATCCCTTCATTTTAATGAAATTTGATTACATGTAATGACAATCTGGTATGTATATGTTTCTATGTTGTAGGATTTATTCATTATTACAATTATACAGATAATGGTATCCATAGCAGCGCATGGAGTAAATGAAGTTGTTGTAACTTGTCATACAGGTGAACATATTGATAGATCTATTAATAATAAGTTCAAGCTTTTTCTAAGAAACCAAAGACAATGATGGTGGTTAAAGATCTGGTCATTGGTGATCCATATGTAGTCATCAGAGAGTGGTCAGGCTTGGTCAACATGTTATCAGTAATCATATAGATTTTTGGTGGTCAGTAATCAAGGGTGGCTGTTAGTGAGATGTATTCACGTCCCCCTTCGGCTGTCAAGCTAATCGCTGGGCTGACATAGTGAAACGAAGGGCAGTAACTCTGGGAGATCAGGAGAGGCCAAGAGCAAACGTGGTGATCGTCATTTCAGGCACAATAGATATATTGTTGGTGTAATAACCATTTCTTACGCATGTGCTCTTACTGTATTGGTTTTTAACGCGTTTCATCAAATCTTTTTTAAGATAAACATGTTGATTTTGTTTGTTTTTAAAATTCAACTATCTGTTTAGTAACGATCAGATCAGAAAGACGATATGCAATTTCAGATTTATATATATAGAAGTGTATAAACTGAAGTAAATGCTATTGTAGATACTGCTACATTGTAGATACTCATTCTGTGACATTGTATATACTTATACTCATTCTGCTGCATTATATATACTCATTCTGCTACATTGTATATACTCATTCTGTACATTGTATATACTCATTCTGTACCTGGTATATATTCATTCTGCTACATTGTATAAACTCATTCTGTACATTGTATATACTCATTCTGCTACATTGTATATACTCATTCTGTACATTGTCTATACTCACTCTGCTACATTGTATATACTCATTCTGTACATCGTATAAACTCACTCTGTACATTGTATATACTCATTCTGCTGCATTGTATAAACTCATTCTGTACATTGTATATACTCATTCTGCTACATTGTATATACTCATTCTGTACATCGTATATACTCACTCTGTACATTGTATATACTCATTCTGCTGCATTGTATAAACTCATTCTGTACATTGTATATACTCATTCTGCTACATTGTATATACTCATTCTGTACATTGTCTATACTCACTCTGCTACATTGTATATACTCATTCTGTACATCGTATATACTCACTCTGTACATTGTATATACTCATTCTGCTGCATTGTATAAACTCATTCTGTACATTGTATATACTCATTCTGCTACATTGTATATACTCATTCTGTACATTGTCTATACTCACTCTGCTACATTGTATATACTCATTCTGTACATTGTATATACTCACTCTGCTACATTGTATATACTCATTCTGTACATTGTCTATACTCACTCTGCTACATTGTATATACTCATTCTGTACATTGTATATACTCATTCTGCTACATTGTATATACTCATTCTGTACATCGTATATACTCATTCTGTACATTGTATATACTCACTCTGCTACATTGTATATACTCATTCTGTACATTGTCTATACTCACTCTGCTACATTGTATATACTCATTCTGTACATTGTATATACTCATACTTCTACATTGATATACTCATTCTGTACATTGTATATACTCACTCTGCTACATTGTATATACTCATTCTGCTACATTGTATATACTCGTTCTGCTGCATTGTATATACTCCATCTGAATGATAAAGGCATCGTCCTGTAGAATAAGGGTTAGTTATGTTGCACAATGCAAGGATTCAAACATTTGTTGTTAAAATAATGATGATAAAACAAATGTATTAATTCTTCCATTTGGACAGAGTTGCATAAATTGTTATTTAAATATTTCATATAGTTTAAAATATGGCACTGTAAACTGAACACACACATACATGTAATGTACAACAAAACATTATTTTACACAACAACACTTATATGTAAATAAAATGTATACATCAAGACAAAATAAATGAAAATTAATGATAAATGAACAACACTGTGAGGTTAAACCGAGGATGAAGTTGTTATGACTTTAAGGTAATACAATCTACCTACGCTGACTGATTTGTGCCATGTGCGATTCCAGCTTTCACAGCAAAGAAAAATGAGAATTAAAATCTAAATTCAAAAGACGAGAACCAAGGTTTGTTAATTTTCGTCTTTTTGTGGCGAAAACACGAAATAACGAAACGGCTAAAATCAGCCACCGTAAATATTGTTGTTTTTCGTTTTATACTTAGTACTTAGTTTTTTTGATAAAATATAAAATAGCTGTTAGGGTTCTTTTAAAAAAAGGAACGCTGGTAGAGTTTCTCTTCAGTATGATTACTCCACAGAGTAGACAAAATATTTTTAAAGCATATATAATATACAGTTTCTTACTTTAAAAAACCTGGCTTGTCCTGGTTGAAACCTGACTTACATAAGTGAACAAGTTTTGTTTTTAAAAATCACTTACCAAAAGTATGTCCATGTAAATCAAGTATAAGCATTCAGTTCAAAATCTTACATTGTATATTCCAGTTGTTTTGTAAGTGAGGTTTTATTCTGACATAATATTTACATGTAGTGGATATGTTTTTAACAATGTATTTTTATACGATGTATTTTCATACAGTGTATTTTTATACAATGTGTTTTCCTCAAATTTTACGGAGTCAGACTATTCCTTACCTTCAATACTTCTATATATAAATATACAAACCTTTATAGGTCCTAAATTATCTATATTTTATATCTATTATAAAAGACGAATACATGGGAGAAACTATCCTTGCTAAGCACTTTATATGTTATCGTAACCTTGCCCATATTCAGTATGTAATCCCATACGGCCTTTCATCATTATCATGGCCAATATGCCGAGAGCACATGTTGTCACAGACAAATCAAGCGGAATTTAACATACACGATGTGACGCTTGTTTTCCTTCAATCTAAAATGTGTTCATTCCACCGAGATGTTCTACATCATTTGTGGTTAAGACGGTAACCTGGGTAAGTACGTCTTCCTGTCTATTCTTTGGGGTTCAGACATATTGGTGAACAGAGATGTCGGTTTACAATATTTAACAATATATCATAAAAGTTGCATATGTAACAATAATTGTTGTTTGTGTGTGTTTCAGCATCAGAATTTTTTTTTTAAAAATGCAGTATCTGGTGTTGGCACTGGTTTATATAACGGTTGTACACAGTGCATTACAAATTGTCCAGATAGACAAAGAGTCTGTATGGAAACCGAACAAAAAGGTAGACAATACCCTGAAGAGGATGCAGTGTAGTTGTAGTTTTAGCCTGGGGGAACAGTACAAAATCGGTACGTGGGAGGTCAACATTACACTCAACAAACCGACGGAAAAGCTGAAGGTAGGTAGGAACAAAAACATTTTCAAGCTCAGGACATAAATTCTTCCTTTATTTTCATTTTTTATCATGGACAGTGTTGATTTCAAATGAATAATTGTATTTTTATCATTATTGTTTCTGTAGAAATAAATTATGGAAGTAAATGATATGTTGACTGTTTTCTTACTTACTTTTAAAGCTGTTTGTTATTCATAACGTAATAATTAATGTTTTTTTGTTTGTACGCAAAATTCCGCTTTCTGATTCGCCGATTTTTGTTTTTCATTTCTCGATCGAAAAAGATCAAGTTTCGCCTTCTTGATAATGATTGAAGGAGTAAATGGCAACAAGCCACCTTGCGGCGGGTTTGTTCGATTTTAGTGTCTTTTTTTTTCAATTGTTTTTTTTTTATTGTTTTGGAACCTATGTAAGAATTCATTTATAAGCTTTGATGGGAATATATTTTAGTTTCACCCTGGTGTGTAAGAATTTTTTTACAAACTTAAGCTACGCGCATTCATGCAGTTTGCAAAAAGGTTGTTCTTTCATACCAGCATGAAACTAAAAATATTATCATCAAAGCTAAAGTTACAAGTGTACTGGTTCTCTCTCTTACAGATCTGGATAATGAAAATAAATAATGTTGCTGCTGACAGATCGTGGTACGCCTGCAGCAATAAAAATGAATACCATGCACAAGTTATCAAAATGAGTTTCCAGATTGATTTTAGAGGACCTAAACCAAGAGGAAAATGTAGAAGTAATTTGCCGGAAGTAGTTACAACTACAGTAGTTTATACGACTACTTCTACACCACAACCAGTTACTTCCGGTACAAAGATTCCAACGACGGACAAAGCTAGTACAGAACCTGTGTCAACGGCCCAATCCCTACCAACTACCACAGAAATGGTACAAGTTAGCTCTGTACCGATTACTATTGAAAACAAACATGTCTGGGCCTCAGAGATGAAAGGCGTATGTTTGTTCACTTTGGACCAAACTCTCAACGATTTTGAACTGCTGATCTCTTTTAGTAAGGAAACTTTTGGGCTCCAGGTGAGATCATTGAATTAATTATATAACATTGGCTATTTGAAATGCTCTGTTGTAATGACGTGAATATGGTACTATGTAAAACACATCAACACTATTATACTTTATGTAACGTTATGGACATTGAAACAGAGATTTGCTGCACAGACGTCATTGGAGCGATTCATCAGTTGATGCCATTTTCATGATCTGATCTACAGAATAACACGTTATAATGAATATGAATAATACAAGGGACGAGGTTTCGTTAGTTCGTTTCTAGACTTCCAGAGGGCATGGTAACTAATTATACAATGCCTTCGTGGGAAGATTGACACTGTGCTGAATTCACTTCCACATGAATATAGTGTGTTTTTCTGTGATAAATTTACAGATATGGGTTGGTGAAGTGAAAGACCAAGATAACAACGGAAGATGGTACAGGCTGAAAAACCACTGGCCACAGCACCCGCCGACATTGAAAATTGAGTTCTTGATAAAGTATGAAGGGACAACTCCGAACGGCATGTGCACGTTGCATGAGAAGGGTGGTGACATATCTACAACGCAAACTCCATTCACAACCGAACAGACACAAGCTCCTGTTACAACCGAACAGACACAAGCTCCTGTAACAACCGAACAGACACAAGCTCCTGTAACAACCGAACAGACACAAGCTCCTGTTACAACCGAACAGACACAGGCTCCTGTTACAACCGAACAGACACAAGCTCCTGTAACAACCGAACAGACACAGGCCCCAATTACAGCAACGACGTCGTCCGCAAAACCATCCACAGTAGATCCTTCTGGTGGGTAACATAGTCGACGACTCAAATTGAATAGTTATGGTATCATATCTCACGTATTTCTTTATTTGATTATGATTAGTAAACAATAACAGATTGGTAACAATAAAACCAAGCATGTCCAGACGTACCATACATCTCCAGCACGTGTCCATACATAAACATTTCACAAAAGTTTAATCCACTGTAGAGGATTGTTATTATTTAGGGGGTTCTGTGTTACGCTGTTCCCGAGAATGTAATATGATAGTGAATTTAAGATCTATAGAACAAAACATGGATTCTCTACAGACTGAAAAAAACACCCTTCCTGCTTCAAGGTCTCCTAATATCTATTTATACCGTTGGTTTTTCCACTGAACCATGTTTTTATCGTCACATGAAGGTGTACACAGTATACAATATTATTTCCTTATTCCCTTGTTATTTCCTTGCCTGGCCCTTAAGTGAAGGCCCTTTTAAGGATGATGTATCATTACTAGTATACCACTCTTATCTATTATCAAAATTCACTTGTCGGTGCTTTTTGTGTTACTTTCTGGGAGATATAGTCTGTTTTAGTTTACTACAAGGAAAAATATTAACACTAGGAGAGTCAAACTAAATGATACCTCTAATGTCCTTGAGATATATCCGTTCACTATTGATAAGATGATATTGTTAGTTTATTGTACATTGTATGATCTTCACGTGCACCTGTAAATTGTCTGATTATATTGATATATGTAATAAAATATCATATAGGTTACAACTATATTGCACGCTTGAATATTACATTGCACTCATTTTGTTCCATATTTCTGTAACTCCATACTTTGCGAGGTAATAAGTTATTTTTATTTAACTGTTTTTACATTATAGTTTTCCTACTATAATGTCTTTTCGCTTCGCCTTCCAGATGTCATTAAAAATAATGTGGTGTAACGATGTAAACTACATGTCCGCTTTCTCTTCCGATGTTCCTTTTCATATATCAGTACGTCCTCTGTACAACAGATATAATTTTCCGGTTATTCTTTTTTTCCTAACCAAAGTATCTCATTCACATTCTTCATAAGTTTTAGGTACCAAGTATGACTATATAAAGGTTTTGGGGTTATCAATTCTGTTCTACGAGGCTCAAAGATCTGGGAAACTCCCTGCTAATAACCGAATACCCTATCGCGGAGACAGTGCATTGAATGATGCTGCTCCTAACGGAAGTTCTCTAACTGGAGGTTGGTATGACGGTAAGTAAGAATCAGATAATATATTGAACGTACTTTAGTTTGCTATAAGTGTTTAGTAAATATCCTGTGAAAAAAGTTGTTTGATGAAATGACTCTATTGGATGATGTGACGCCATCTTTCTAATCAGATTAGAGATCAGGCAAGCACTTCAGCATCAGTATCTCTACGACTTTTCATTTGTGACTCATTATTGGTATGGTCAGAATTTTTTATCTGGATTCGCTCACTGAAGAAACTGGTGCCAAACTGAAACTGGAATTCCAAGTCTATATCTGTTACCATGAACAATAATTATCTTGATGAACCTTTTGCCTGAGAGAAAAAGCGCCTACAGATAACATGTCTAGGGTGACCAGAGTCTAGTTCACGACATTAAAGCCCTTATTCTTTTCACAAGATTTCAGTTTAATTGATCTGCAATGCAACAAAGCAACGAACGTAAGCAATTGCTTGGGATAAAGATACATTCGCCTTGCATGTATGACGCTTCCAGAACGCGACTTACATTAGTTTGTAAAAAAGAGATATGGACGTAAATTGAAATAAAGTTAAAAAAAAACATGAACTCTTTTTTTTTAAATTTTAATTGTCTATTTGTATGGTATGTTTAGTTTATACTGCAAGCATTAATAAAAGTTCTGATGAAGAACTCCAACCAAAGACAAAATTTAGATCAACACTGTGAAAAAAAGTATTTTCTAATAAAAGTTTCAACAATGGTTAAACATATTAGATATTCCTCGTCTTCAGCGGGTGATGGAGTTAAGTTCAACCTGCCAATGGCCGCTTCAACCACCCTCCTTGCATGGGGACTCACCATGTTTGAAGACGCATACATTGCAGCAGGCCAGCTCAGCTACATCCGAGACTCTATAAAATGGCCTCTTGATTACTTCCTGAAGTGTTGGAAACCCAGCACAAAAACATATTATGCACAGGTAAAAGTCTGTCACAAAGTTCTATCTACAAACAAAATTATGTTTATCATTTTAGATTTGATTGAATGAACATTGCTTGGATGACAATTAATTTACACCAAACAATGGTGTATCTCTTAAGAATGAAGACTTATGGTCTATCATAACACAATGGATTTTACCTTTCATGTACCATTCAGTAAACAGCCGGCCGTAAGGATATGCATCGAGACGAGTGTACATATCTGCGAGAGGGCTGTTATATGGTTTTAATATATCTTTCATGCTTTATCTTAAATTCAAGATGAAAAGTCAGAATTCACGCCATCATGTGTTATTTAATATGTTGTTATGTTAACTTCTTGTATCCGTGTATAATTTTCCAATGGAATTCAAGTTCAACAAATTCTGTTAAATAATTATTTACAGGATTGCATAAATTTCTGGAAAGAAACAAATAATATCAGTTATTGATATGCTTAGGTAGGAAATGGTGTTAGTGATCATGCCTACTGGGGGAGACCTGAGGAAATGACCATGGCCAGACCTGCCTACATGGTGAACACAACCCGCCCCGGAAGTGACGTTGCTGCTGATACTGCTGCAGCTCTAACAGCCGGTTATCTTGCCTTCAAGTCTGTCGGTAAAGGAGTCTTTGCATTTCAGTGTATTCGTTTTGTTTTATATTCTATCGTGGAAGCTTAGCTCTGTTGTAGCAAGAAGCAGGAAATTGTGGCTGTCGACCGTCGGTCTTTTATCAACATCTCCATCAACATAACAAAGAGAAAAACTGACTTCACAACAAATCTAGAGTTAGATACAGCAGAGCTGGACATTGTATTCAAATCTTTTTTGAGACCTACATCACTTTAAACGGATTTCGCTTCATTTTTGTTATTTGCAATGATATCGGAAACATAAAATACAGGTAGCCATATGGAACTTTGTATTTTTTGAAGTATTCACTGTGTATCACCAGTGTGCTTAACATCTGCATGATAAATCATTCATGCTGTATGTAATGTAAATGATATAAAACATTTTTTTCTAAAAAACATGGATCACATCCGAGGGACATAATATGATATCAACATAGTGCGTTTACATTAAGTCATAACATCAATTGATTCATACGGAATACCATAATTTTATATCAATATTTTCTTTTTTATAGACTATCAACAGATTATCGCCTAGTTAAATCCCTAATATGTAAATATGTATTTGTGTTGAAGACACGCCTTACGCCAATACTCTCCTGAATGCAGCCAAATCTTTGTACACATTTGCCGATCAGCATAGAGGAAAGTATAGTGATGCCATACCAGATGCTGCACAATTTTATAAGTAGGTATTGTAGATATTTATATATCATCCCTAGTAATTCATGAAAACACTCACGACACTGATATATTAAATCTAAGGGTTCGAGTTGTAACTCTAGGTAATAGTTTTTCAAGCTTCCAGACAGTAAAGAACGGTGGACTTGGCGGCTGAGGCTGGGCGGCTGAGGCTGGACGGCTGAGGCTGGGCGGCTGAGGCTGGACGGCTGAGGCAAGACATAAGTAAACCTGATGTTGTTGTTTGGCTACGTTTTCTTTGGTGTGTAGATTGGCATTACGTAAATGTCGTCTTCAAATCTTGATAAACATAGGTTTAGATATCATAGGAGGAAATCATTCACAGATTTTATAAATGCTTCATATTAGTTCAGACGAATCACATTTCCTATTGGTTTGATTTTGCTGTAAGAGACAGTTATTAGGCGTCCATATATATCACCCTTTGTTTTCGAAGCTCCTACAGCGGTTATAAAGACGAGCTATGCTATGCGGCCGCTCTGTTGTATAAGGCAACAGGTGACATTTCTTACCTGACCGCTGCCAAGCAGTCAGTGGACTTTGGCATTGCATGGGCCCAAGACTGGGACAACAAGATGGTTGCGTGCCAGGTAGGTCCCTTTTCCGATTAGAATAAGAAAGGGAGAATTGTTTCATTCCTTAAATATAAGATTTTTTCGAATCATTTTGTTTATTAGGTAATTGGGTTGTCAGTGAAAAATTCAAATTACAAAACACAGATATAAGAGAGTAAGGTTTTATTCTACAGCAATATATTTCTTGCGATAAGTTAGATTGCAGACTTCAAGTACTGGTATTCATAAAAAAAAACTTGTTTCTACTAACAACTGTTTAATTAGCCACTGTACGTCCTTTACTAGAGGTTTGACTCATCTGATGTTAAATCTGCGTACAAACAAGACAATTGTGAATTATTTTTCTGTTTTGTATTTTGTGTTTGTCTTTTAACAAATCATCGTATTTCAGAACGTGTACTTAATTACCAATTAGTATAAAAGTACCACTGAAACTTGAAAACAAGGTGACAAAGATTTTGGATAAAGTATCACCTGAAGCTTGTACTAAACGCGAATTTTCTGACTGCTTTACCATTTCTGCTAAGACTAAATCATAATCTTCAATTCTATTGATTGTTTTCCGTCACAATATCGTAACCAAATATTAAAAGTAATGACCATAGAAAACAAGCCAGACTTGCACGCTCGAAAACCACCTACTTTTGGTTTTTTCTCAAATAGTTAACGACAAACGACACACAATTCCGCCATTCAAACTAATTTGAAATCTTTTGTTAGTGATCTTGCATCTAACAATTTTACTGTCACCTGTGTATGTAGGTAATGTTGTATGACGCAGTTCCTCAAAATGAGAAGTCTACGTATGCTTTACCGGTCCAGAACTTTCTCAAACAGTACCTGCCCGGTGGTAGCGTAAGTCGGACTCCAGACGGACTAGCATGGCGAGCACAGTGGGGTTCTCTCAGATATGCAGGTATGAAAAATTTAACTCGGTAAATTTGTCCGATATGAAACTATGTAAAATACATACTTGTATTCATGGCATCTTCAAAACCCATTTTATAAATGTATATCTAACTAACATCATTAACACACGAAGGAATAACAAGAAAGCAATATATATATAACGGGCAGGTTGTCTCGAAAATTTGACAATTTGTTTGTCCGTACTGTTGTCTTACTTCATTGATCAAATATTTATTTCAGAAATACGCATCCAACGAACATTTGTTTGTCAGGATCCAGTCCCAATTTTGGACCATACCGTCGATAATACTCACTAGATTATATATATAGAAGATTCAGTACCAACATTGGACCATACCGTCGATATTACTTGCTAGATTATATATATTTGTAAGCAATCGCCCGTGTTGCTATAAATGACACGAACGTTATTCACTGTGTGACTGTCAAAGACATAAAAGTTTATTACGTGCATGTGTGACTGTAAGAGAAATGACTATTAGTCACCGTCTGTTTTGTTACATGAATTGCTGTGTGACTATCAAAACGTGACGTTGACATCTGACGATTTTTCTACGAAAAGTTACTTAGGATTTCATTTCGTAAAATGTTTACTTATGGAGTCTTACAAGGTGCACAAAATACAAATTCCGAAAAAAAGATTTGTTTTCTTTGAAAATGGGTTCGAAAATATCACAGTGTTCAATTGGTCAATATATCAGTCCATGGTGAAAAAGATAACTGTGTTGGATAAAGCTATGTCATCACGCCCCTGTGAATAAAATATAATTAATTATCATTCGTAATAATCCTTTATTTCTTTTTATAAACATATCAGTGTCAGAGAGAATGTTTAGGACTTCCATGTCGTATTTCTGATTATATCATTGTTATATTTTATGTACTGTTTCAGCTAACGCAGCTTTCATTGGAACAGCAGCCGCTTATGTTGGTATCGGGGACGTGCAAAATTATCTGGACTTCGCCGAAAGTCAGATCAACTACGCCCTGGGAGACAACATGAACGGCATCAGCTATGTGGTTGGTTTTGGGACCAAATATCCACTTCAGCCTCATCACAGAGCAAGGTAAACACCCCTCAAGTATCATTACCACTTCGATTCATAAACACCTCAAAATGCACACGTGATTCATCATGCAAACTTCATTCATAAAGAAGCAAACTAACATGTACCTACTCGGAAGTATTACAATCTTAAGCATAAAGCAAGATCACCATCCCTATAAGTAGCTAAAACAATTAAGAAAATACAACTAACAGACTCCTAATTGAAACTCATGTTTGATGAGACTACGAAAGTATACTAAGTAAAGAATGATTTACACGGAGTCTCCCTGAAAAGTAATAGAAAAATTGTTCCGGAAGGGAAAACGTCTTTTCCTTCATCGACGACACCCGACATGTATTTCTTGGTCACTCCATGTAAGTAATGTAACAACTCAAAGTAACTTACCAATCAATATACATCTACAAATCAACTTCGTAAGCATAACAAAAACACCTACCAGATCGTGTAAGATATACGTTATAATCTGAAATAATATCAATGGAGAAATGAGAAAGAATGTAGGTTTGAAAACTATAAGATACAATAATCTAGTTCCATTACTTTTACAGAAATGCCTTTTGCTTGAAGTTAAAATACATTTAAAACATAAACTGCTTTCTCCTTAAGTTCGTGTCCAGATGTTCCAGCATCATGTTCCTGGAACGAATTCGCATCCAACGCTGCCAACCCACAGATTCTGTACGGGGCGCTAGTAGGAGGACCTGACCAGTCAGGAGCCTATGCAGACAAGCGGAATGACTTCGTGAAAAACGAGGTCACGTGTGACTACAATGCTGGCTTTCAATCAGCTGTGGCAGGTACATTAATCAAACACACTGATATAGAATGACAGGGAAATTTATAATGACAGAAGTTAGTTTAGATTTGTTACGCACCGAACGTACGTGTATCTATGCCCCCTGTGTACACTCAACATGTAGTCTATGTAAGTGGGCTTGCTGTATCATTTATTCAAACGTTTCTGTTAATAGAGATAAAGTTTGCAACATTTTCAAAATATTGCTCGTTTATTACAATACCAAAAAATGTATGAAACAAAAATAAAAAAAAAAAAATTGTCAGTTGTATGGAGAAAGATTAGAAGATCATATCAATGTTTGATAATGGAAAAGTAATAGATTTTAAGGAAAGAGGGATGTCAACGTTAATTCAACTGAATCCAAAATCATGATTTAACAAATGCTAAGTTTAACTTAATACGTACAATATTTTGTTTGTGTCGTGACATTACGTTTCTGATATACTGCCATTTCGTAAATATTTATACGAAAACGATGTAAATGTACCTGAAATGAAGTTGATTAAATTGTATTGATACTAAAGATGCACCGTATCTATCCCTAATATAGCTGATACTGGACACTTGGTTACGTCAATATGATTAATAAGAGTATAACAGAGTATTACAGTAAATATGAATGGCTTTTTAACAAAGATGTATGAAGTACTTCCGCATGCTTGTATAACAGATCTGCTTTCATTTTTCAGGGCTCATCCACTTCGCTCTTAAAAGCAAGTTGTGAGCGAATATGTCTGAATTATCGATGTCTTCATAAATAAAGAGAATTACTGTTCAGTGTGTATTTTCTTATCATTGTAATTATGGACATTCTCTATGTTGACTATTTCAGTTCTAGATAGTGTTAGTGTTGTTTAATATTGGCCTTGAGTTTTGATTAGTATGTACAGAATAAATATAAGGAAAACTAGAATTCGTCCCCTGTCTTTAGTCGCAGCGTTGTTTAATCTCTCAAGATAATGAATTGATAGACGTAATGGAAGCCTACGTTAATACGACGTACCACGTACCGATACATAAGTTAGAAACTCGTACCACAAATATTACAGATAGAGCTTTACTGTAGATAGAAACTCATACCACAAATATTACAGATAGAGCTTTACTGTAGATAGAAACTCATACCACAAATATTACAGTTATAACTTTACTGTAGATAGAAACTCATACCACAAATATTACAGATAGAACTTTACTGTAGATAGAAACTCATACCACAAATATTACAGATAGAACTTTACTGTAGATAGAAACTCATACCACAAATATTACAGATAGAACTTTACTGTAGATAGAAACTCATACCACAAATATTACAGATAGAGCTTTACTGTAGATAGAAACTCATACCACAAATATTACAGATAGAACTTTACTGTAGATAGAAACTCATACCACAAATATTACAGATAGAACTTTACTGTAGATAGAAACTCATACCACAAATATTACAGATAGAACTTTACTGTAGATAGAAACTCATACCACAAATATTACAGATAGATAGAACTTTACTGTAGATAGAAACTCATACCACAAATATTACAGATAGAACTTTACTGTAGATAGAAACTCATACCACAAATATTACAGATAGACTTTAGACCACAAATATTTAGAACTTTACTGTAGATAGAAACTCATACCACAAATATTACTTTACTGATAGAACTTTACTGTAGACTTTAGAAACTCATACCACAAATATTACAGATAGAACTTTACTGTAGATAGAAACTCATACCACAAATATTACAAACTTTACTGTAGATAGAAACTCATACCACAAATAGAATTACAGATAGAACTTTACTGAAACTCATACCACAAATATTACAGATAGAACTTTAGATAGAAACTACTGTAGATACCATACCACAAATATTACAGATAGAACTTTACTGTAGATAGAAACTCATACCACAAATATTACAGATAGAACTTTACTGTACAAATAGATAAACTCATACCACAAATATTACAGATAGAACTTTAGCTAGAACTTTACTGTAGATAGAAACTCATACCACAAATATTACATACCACAAATATTACAGTGGATAGAAAGAAACTCATAACTTTACTGTAGATAGAAACTCATACCACAAATATTACAGATAGAACTTTACTGTAGATAGAAACTCATACCACAAATATTACAGATAGAACTTTACTGTAGATAGAAACTCATACCACAAATAATACAGATAGAGCTTTACTGTGGATAGAAACTCATACCACAAATATTACAGATAGAACTTTACTGTAGATAGAAACTCATACCACAAATATTACAGATAGAACTTTACTGTAGATAGAAACTCATACCACAAATATTACAGATAGAACTTTACTGTAGATAGAAACTCATACCACAAATATTACAGATAGAACTTTACTGTAGATAGAAACTCATACCACAAAAATTACAGTTATAACTTTACTGTAGATAGAAACTCATACCACAAATATTTCAGATAGAACTTTACTGTAGATAGAAACTCATACCACAAATATTATAGATAGGTAGAACTTTGCTGTAGATAGAAACTCATACCACAAATATTACATATAGAACTTTACTGTAGATAGAAACTCATACTACAAATATTACAGATAGTTAGAACTTTACTTTTGATAGGAATCCACACCACAAATATGACATATATGTAGATGTTTACTACATATAAGTAGAACTTTAGATAAACATAATAGTAATTAAAGAAACATCCAAATATGACCACGATGATGCTGTATTTATACCATGTAACTCGACACGCCTTAATAACTATTTCTGTCTATATGTTTTAGCTTATAAATAGTCTTCATGCAAAAACGCAAATCTTTTAATTGGTTGATATACCAAAGAAAATAAATGTTGTAATACGGATTTTTGATTTTTTTCCAGTTCCAGAATAGAAGTGTTTGTATGGTGAAGCATTGGGCAATCATATTCGTATCACTGTATTATGTATCATGATCGGATGTAATCTGGAAAATACAATCCTGTTTTTAAAGTTACGTAATAAATCGTAACAATTACCATGAAACCTAATTATCACGTGTTATACGCACAACTATTTCGTTCAATTGTGGAATGATATTCCTACGTCATTTTAATACCGATCATAATTAATACATAATGATTAACTGATCTCAATGCATGCATTTTACACTACAGTACATCCGTGATTAATGCACACTCTTGATTGTTATATGGTATTTCTTAATAATGATTCATCATAATTTTTTTTTTTTTTTTTTTTTTTTTTTTTTTGGGGGGGGGGGGGTGGGGGGGTGGTAAATGTGAAGCTTTATTTATAACAAATAAGTATATGTCTCTATGATGTTAAATAAATGATGTCGCCGCTTAAAAGATGGCTGGGTTTATGTTTATATATGTCAGGTACAATGCTTCGGGGTTTACTCACAACAGTTATAAATATAAAGTGTCCCGCCCACGCATGCTTCTTATCATAAGTGTACACCTAGTTAATATTTAAAGATATTAAATCCCTTTGGGAGGAAATAAAGTTCGGTGGTGATGATGATGTGAACGTAGAATTAAACAAGCTGATTTTATTTTTGGTACAAATGTATATACTTTAGGGAATATTTTGAAATAGTAAGAACGTTACTGTATTCAGTTATGACACTTGATTACCCATATTTAATTCTCCCTTATATTTCATTGAAAAAGTATATGAAATATCGAAATATTTTAATATTTCGAATAGCTAGTTCCTTCTCTAAAGATATATCAAAGTTAAAAACACTAGCAAATATCTTCTATATGCTAGCTGCATTTTTTCTTTATTCATAATCATTTTGATTGTATTGAAAAATGATATACTTTTATTTTCTTAACTCAAGGTCAGTTAGTAAGGTTGTATGTCTATAGTGGTTAAGTTGATCCTTAAATATGACAAAGTACGAGTTTCATCTTTTGAGAAAAGATTTACAAACAGATCAGAGATAGGAAACCTATAATGGTGTGCTCACTCATGCATAATCGCGCACACACCGACTTGACCCTCAATAACTACAGTACGTAGCAGTCTTACTCGTCACAGAGTGGTAGATTGATCCTCACTATATATATAACGTAACGGTCTTATTCGTCACAGAAAACTAAACACTACCACCTCCCCCAATATCAACACAAAATAATAAAAACCACCCCTCCCCCACCATCAACACAGAATGATTACCACAATACCCCTCCCCCACTATCAACAAAGAATAATAAACATAAATCCTCCCTCACTATCAACACAGAATAATATACACAACCCCCTCCCCCACCATCAACACAGAATAATAAACACCACCCCTCCCCCAATATCAACACAGAATAATAAACACGATACCCCTCCCCCACTATCAACAAAGAATACTAAACACACATCCTCCCTCACTATCAACACAGAATAATAAACACCACCCCTCCCCCAATATCAACACAGAGCAATAAACACAACCCCCTTCTCCACTATCAACACAGAATAATAAACACCACCCCTCCCCCACTATCAACATAGAATAATATACACAATCCCCTCCCTCACTATCAACATAGAATAATATACACAACCCCCTCCCACACTATCAACATAGAATAATAAACACCACCCCTTCCCAAATATCAACACAGAACAATAAACACAACCCCCTCCCCCACTATCAACATAGAATAATAAACACAATCCCCTCCCCACTATCAATACAGAATAATAAACACCACCCCTCCTCCACTATCAACAAAGAATAATAAACACACATCCTCCCTCACTATCAACACAGAATAATAAACACCACCCCTCCCCCACCATCAGCACAGAATAATAAACACCACCCCTCCCCCAATATCAACACAGAACAATAAACACAACCCCCTTCCCAACTTTCAACACAGAATAATAAACACCACCCCTCTCCCACTATCAAAACAGAATAATATACACAACCCCCTCCCCCACTATCAAGGTCTGGTCGTCTTCCGTTCTTTCATACCTTGTTTTCAATTGCAAACGTGATATTATTTTTTTTCATTGATTTACATAAAGGATGTCGTCGATGGAGCATAGGACGTTTACTGTCTCCCTGTACATCTATCTTTTGTTCGTATTTAGTGACTTTCCCTTCAGATTATGATTACAATCTCCACATGTTTGTGATGTGATTTTCATATATAACATGAATTTACTCAGCAAAGAACTTTATATACCACGGTAACGAACCAAATCTTTCTAGACAAAACGTGCGGTGTCCTGTTCTTATCTCTCGTTGTTACAGTTCTTGTGGATTTAACATATGTTCTGCTACTTAACCAATAAAGATCTTTACCAAAATAATTGTTGTATCGTCAGAATTTCATTCCAGAATGACTGTATTTCATCTATCGCTCTCAATCACACCGTACGAAGATGAGAACTCGTCATCAGTAGCATTCATACATGATAAATAGACATATGTCCCTGATTCCTTTAGTACACTTGCCTACAAAGTTTTCAGGTTATATTTTTATCTGTCTGCAATACCTTTAACTCCTTAAAGTTGAGTAAGAGGAAACGCCTTTCAGAACATTATTAATAAATCATTCTTATAAATATTCCAGAATCAGTACATCCTGCCATGTACCCTTCGACCTCTTAACCCTTATCAAGGTGCTCTACGATTTTATGATAGGTTATAAATTATTTAGAAACGAACACTTGTAAGATACACTAGTGGTGCTCTTTTTCATATTTTCTGGACGAATTTCTCATCGAGCTTCATTTCTTTATGATTTTGTTTTCCCGAAATACCTTAATGATTCTGTTATAGAAAAAGGGGTTTACAGGGTGATTCGATTTGTGTATATACAGGATGAGCATGTAGGTAATATAGGTATGTGTGGTTGATCTTATGTTGTTTCTTTGTTCTCATCTGAGAACGTGACATTACTTACTTGGATTGACCATGATGCAGAAGACACTTATTCTTCCGGAACACTTGGTCTTATTCCATTTTTTCTTTTTTAGGGGACTCCATTTTAATCTGTCATTTGTTCATTTTTTGACATATTTTCATTGTGTTTGAATTAAGATCTTGTTAACTTGTCGGTATTTTATTTGTTGTTTTCTTCCAGTCGCAGCCGGACCTTTTCCTGATAAACGTCCGTAATAGCTACACTGTAAACCTTTTACTTGCTCATAATGCCTTATATCATAAACTGGATATTTTCTTTCTGTAGCAATCTTAAAGGAAACCTCACTTACGAAGATGGTTAACATGTTGTTATCATCATATGTAAAAGGATGTAAACCATGAAAAACCCATGAAAGTTTTTAGGCTCTCGCAACGATTTTCCTTCTATGACATATCTGTCAGATGACTTTAGGTTCAAAGGCTATTTATAGTAGATTAGACCGTTATATGTGTTTCTATCGTTTAACTGATTTAATTGATAAAGTTATATTCATGACTCATTTTACAAGATTATAGCCGCTACATATCAGATAAAATATCAAGAACCTGTGACCTCCGAATTTTTTTTATTACTTTCATTGTGTCAGTGTGGATTTATAGTGAATGTATATGGGATTTGGGTTTATGAATTAAGATAGACACTATCGTTATGGGATGTCCGATGTGGATGTATGATAGCAAATCTACAGGCGGAAACGATTACTTACAACTGAAAATACATGTGGTGGTTTCGTTATAAAACATGTAATGATGATTCCAGCTTGTAAGAAGAAAGTCGTACACTGTAAGACATTTCAAATATCAAAAAATTCTTTTACAAGAAGAAAAAAAAATAAATAAAACATAATCTACTGAGAATTGTACAAAACACAACACAAGTGAACATCACACTTGAATACAAATTTAAAGTAATTTACAGAAAAAAAAATCAAAGAATAAATTAAACTGCATCATGCAATCATGATAAGGCGCTAAATATCGAAGCCTAGGACGAAAATACCCAAAAAATATAGAATTTACGTTTTTCATATTTCTGACATTTTTAGAAGAACGTCATGTTTTGCCGCTATTTGTATGAATTAAAACGTGACATGAAGGAAAATGGAAAGATTTTCTTACGATTTTTAGAATTGTATGAGTTTTTTTATTTAAAGTATTGCACAACACTTTCAATCGTTAAGACAGGTCGAATACTTCAATAAGTTACTGACATAAGGTTGATAAAACGTTTTCCTTCCCTCATGTACATATTCTTCTCGTGTTTTATCAAAGGTGTCTGTAATCCTTTCTTTTATTCATATGTTGATCTTGGTTTATACCTCTGCTATTTTGAGTTTGGAAAAAAGTTAACATGTCGGTATTTTCATGCTGTTTCCACTCAAAATTGAAATCAAGGCCTGTTGACACATTATTATCAAGAATGTGCCTTTCTGCAGCTACTGTAAAATGTATTGGACTCTGGGATGTATTATGTAAAGATGTTGTTCTTCTCCCGCATTAGATATGATGTATAATGTGAGCTAGGACAACCTAGTTATACGGTGTATGATAATGAGAAGTTTTTTGTCATTTATTACATTGTGTTTGTGGGTCGCTATATTTGAATGGCTACATGTCCTATACACTATACTTGTACGTGCGGTGTGTACTAAGTATATCTAGGCATTATTGTGATGTATTGTCTATGATGTATGTTGTGTATATGAAATTCCATCAACTACATCATATTTGCTTGTGGTAGCGTGTTTTTAATACTTGATAGTACAATAAGATGTAGACCGATTGAATATTCAAGAACTTTGATTTTCTTGCTTTCTGCGAGGCTACAACAAGTATACCTAGGGGACTCATTTCGTAAAGCACGTGGGCACCGAGTGTTATTCCATCAATGCATTATTATGTATATAAGTGACCATTTAATTGCATTAGTTTAAAATTTATCTTCTTTAATATATCTGTAGACATACTTCCAACATGATGTTTACGAAGACGAATATCCCAATGTTTACATCCTGATTATCTTTTACACCTACACATGTACTCCACTGTCAACCAATACCTTTGATTAGGCTTACACACCTGTACGTAAGACATAACTCGGTGGTGACTCAAACATGCATACACCAAAGACAACACGTACGTGACCACGGATCCTTCGAGTGATATTGGCCAAGTAGACACACACTGCCATGAAAGCAACATTTGATAGAAATTATGAAATATTTTTCTAGAGGAAAAAATATCTTTTATAAAGTGTTTATATTCTCCGTGGTATATTTTTCATTGGTTTGTGTATTTTCTATTAAAAATCAAACATGATAAGTATGTTGTACATTACAAACTAATCAGCAATACTTGTAATGTAAGTCGTTTATTATAAGATCAAATAAAGTATTTAACATAGCGCAGTAGAGTTGGTATGATTATTGAAGCAGTACATGAAATACAAAATGCTTCTATACACGATCATCAATGTGTATGTGTGTTAAATGTGTAGTAGGCGATGGGCTGGCGGTCACAGTACACCACCCCCAAAGCTTGACTTCTTTGGTATGTTGTTATACCCCTGGGCCTAACATTTCATAAAAACGATGTTAACACCAAAACAACTCATTCTCACTGACCCTACTGAGAGCATTTTTGCATTTGGTCAGATGCCGACCGGACGCCAAAAATTGGGGGTAGGGGAAACGTCTGTGCCTCTATCTCAGAGACCATAGACCCCAGGGCAACCAACCACCCCTCAATCTTTTGCTGTGTGTGTCAGCTTTACAATGATATATAATAAAAGTTCATTCAATCTGATTTCAGGGATGTATAGGTCAGAAGGTCACCAAAAGTAGGTAATGCCCAAAATTTAGGGTTTGATTTAATTCTTATCAAATCTGCTGTATTTCGGCCCATCCTGTCAAAGTCTGTTGTTACCATTATGTTTATTACATCCCTCAAATGTTTCTGGGAAAGGAAGGTCTCCATAGCTTAACCCCTATCCTTCTAAATTCATAAGTGTTTTGACTTCCGAGGTCGGCCGATACCAAAATTCTCCATTTCATCCTAACAAATGATCGTAAAGCATAAACTTCAATGTTTTACACTGGAAATGGATAATCTTGGTGTCAAATGAAAGGAAATTAAGAGCTTTATCATTTCACTATGCATTTATTTTGATATCTAAACATGTCACATGTTTAAGGGGCCAGAAGGTCAAGGTCAAGCTGTGGGGGTGGTGCACTGTGACGACCGCAAGCCCATCGCCTATAGGGACTTGTGTGTGAGTTGTGTAGAGGTATGTTTGTGAAATGTGTATTCTATTAGACAATTACAGGAATTTTTCGACAGCAGTCTTTCATTGAACTATGTATATGTATAAACAGGTTCAATGTGAGAAGAGTCTCAGAGAACCGCGTCTATATCAATAACACGTTTGTATATAGGTATATATAAGTGAATGTATATGTGTACTAAATGTTACTTGTATGAATGATTAGATAAGTGACAATGTGGATGATGTGTGTTGAATGTTTTACATTGTTCCCGTTACATGTCTGTAAATAATCCGTTATAAAAATGTCTACCGTCAGAATGAATCTGTGTATGTTTTTAACAAAATTATTAATATCAATTCAAATATAACTTTATATCGATCATTAGCTGGTTTATAGACTATACAAATTATGATTTTTAGTCAATCCAGATAGGTAGTGCCAACAACGCGTCAAACTTTATTTTATTTTTTCCCGAATAGCACCATGATTCGGAGTAAACACATGCACGTGACGTTATTCTATCATAAACCGTATAGATGATAATTACAAAATTTATTTCAGTGTGGGGCTAGTGCACATTCCCATCTAGAATTTCACATTTCTTTAAATATCCTTGGATTTTCTACAATCGTCTCTAATGCTCTAAGTGCCAATGACGAATACTAAAAGGATTATATTTAAAAAAGTGCTATTCACAAGGGTGTTTTTTGTTTGTTTGTTTGTTTGTTTGTTTGTTTTTTTTTGCAAATTTTACCCATCCTGATCAATTTCGTACCAGTGTATCATTTCTCATCTGCTGAACTGCGGAAAGATTATTATAACGGTGTAAAGCCAGTTATGTTAAAATATATAGATAAACAAGAATTAGACTTCCAGCTGTACGAATAAGACTTCCGGCTGTATGGACTAGACTTCCAGCTGTACGAATTAGACTTCCGGCTGTATGGACTAGACTTCCAGCTGTACGAATTAGACTTCCGGCTGTATGGACTAGACTTCCAGCTGTACGAATAATACTTCCGGCTGTATGGACTAGACTTCCAGCTGTACGAATTAGACTTCCGGCTGTATGGACTAGACTTCCAGCTGTACGAATTAGACTTCCGGCTGTATGGACTAGACTTCCAGCTGTACGAATAATACTTCCGGCTGTATGGACTAGACTTCCAGCTGTACGAATTAGACTTCCGGCTGTATGGACTAGACTTCCAGCTGTACGAATAATACTTCCGGCTGTATGGACTAGACTTCCAGCTGTACGAATTAGACTTCCGGCTGTATGGACTAGACTTCCAGCTGTACGAATAAGACTTCCGGCTGTATGGACTAGACTTCCAGCTGTACGAATTAGACTTCCGGCTGTATGGACTAGACTTCCAGCTGTACGAATAATACTTCCGGCTGTATGGACTAGACTTCCAGCTGTACGAATTAGACTTCCGGCTGTATGGACTAGACTTCCAGCTGTACGAATTAGACTTCCGGCTGTATGGACTAGACTTCCAGCTGTACGAATAATACTTCCGGCTGTATGGACTAGACTTCCAGCTGTACGAATTAGACTTCCGGCTGTATGGACTAGACTTCCAGCTGTACGAATTAGACTTCCGGCTGTATGGACTAGACTTTCAGCTGTACGAATTAGACTTCCGGCTGTATTAATTTAACATAAGAATTATATATCGTTCGGCTCGATACAAGGGTACTGTGTAGTCGTTTTCACTATTAACACTATAACCATGATATGTTATTTATATACTGTAATATTTACAATCCATGTGACGTTTAAATACTTTTGATTATCAAATAATTCTTATTTCATGTTTACGTTGTCATAGTTATGTTTCATAACATATACCGGCATGAAACATTCTTTTCGTCATCTCTTCTTCAATTTTTTATTTATATCAAAGTTATATCAAACAGAAAATTCTTATTTCCGATGTCAATTTCGCACTACTTAAGTAAATGACGTCATGCACAAAAAATATGGCGATCACTTTGAGTGCGAAAATTAAATTAGATTTACGCACGTTTATGCTATTCATATTTAATTAAAGACAAGGCAACGAAGACAAGTCTCATAGGAGGTCACTCCTCTCTAATCTGGAAATAAATATCTTTATCCGTTTATGATAACGTTCCACCATAATGTCCACGATCTTCGGGTGATTTTATTCTTCATTCAGAATAATTGTTATACAAACAAGAAGGTCTAGCACCTATCGTAAAGAAAGTATGTATTTCAAGGTTTTGGGTATACTTTCTGATCAGCAAAATTTTCTATTCTTTACATTCAACTTCATTTTTTACCTGTCCATAATAAAACGTTTGACGTATTGCACCCTATGCACTCACTTCAAATGCATTTTTACATACGTATTCGCAGAGTGAATGGAAAAGATGCAGGTGATCAAGTGCACGCTTTTGACTGATTTCACTACTAATTCAAAACACTAAACTTAAGTTTAGAGTACAATGACTTTCTAGATGATATACAAGTATATTGCAAATTTTCTTGGGAGAAAGTAAACAGTCATCACTTTGTTGACGTCATCATATAGTCTTAAGGGTGAGTAATTTCCTAATTTCTTAATACAAACAGAGCAGTTTATTCCATTGACTTACAAATATATATAATCTTAAATGATATTTGTAATAATAATCCATAAGCCAAACATCTTTACCGTAGTTAAATATAAAAGCACAAATGTATATTGGTTATGTACTATTATTTTAATGTAATAAATGTACGCGTGACTTCCTGACGACGGGTTAACACAAGCATAGATAGCGCTCGAGGCTTAGCTGTCAAATTGTCATCAATTATCGTTACAATGGGAAAGTAAGCTGGCGCACGCCTGTCCCTGTTTCATAAAAGCATCTGCCTATTTGTATCGGTAAGGACCTCTTCCGGAGAGAGATTCATTTACATACTAAATGGGATTACATTGCTAAAAGTGTTGGCCTCCTTTCTGTTTAGAGGTTTATTTCACAACGTTATAGTATATATGCCTTTCATCTAATACATTGTACATATGAGTTTGAATGGTTAATCACACATACCCACATTCTTTGTAAAGGTATGACACGTTTCCGGTTGTGGTAAAATCCTAGGATTTCCCTCCATATCCTAGTTATAGTAAATACAAGAGTTGTCAATCCTAAGCGAATACGTTTTGTTTAGTTCACAGGAAAAATATAGCTATTGTAAGATTCTTGCTTTGGCCAATAGAAACTAAGGGCCTTACCTAGTGAAAATTTCCAAACAAAAACCGCGTAGGGTGTATTGGGTCGGATTGAAAAACATGGCAACACATGATGGAAAAGCCGAATTGAAAAGTATTTAAGGTCTTACAAAATCAGATTTAAACATATTACCTCTAGGTCTGACAGAAAGTACATATCGAACTGCCAGAAAATATACGTACAGTAATTATTGAATACAATAGGATGGAAGGAGCAACACATGGTTTTTTATCCCTTGTAAAACATATCACTAAAGGTAAAAACATTGTGTCAAAAAACGTATTGATTAATCGTGATCGGGTGTCGTAATGCGGCATCCATGAACGTATTGGTGGTAGTATCCCATCTGAAAATACATAGTTAGATTTTTATATAAAATCCAATATATTCTAGTAGCTAACACATAAACAAGAATATCATAGCTAAAATGTCAATTTTGCTGACTCATTCAAAATACCTCACGTTTGTTGATTTGTCGTGTTGTTTTACGAAACATATTTTCATGGAGTGGACAATATAAGTAAGAAAAACTCAGCATGTTTCATTGATATATTTTCCCAATTTACAGGCTTAATAGTTGTTGTCCTGGTGCTATGTCTCGGGTCAGCTAGAGCTCAGAGCGAGGAAAGGTGGCGAAGTCCATGTGGCGTGAGCTTGGGTTCTGTATTAGGATTACCAGGCGGTGGTCCCCCAACAGCGACCCCTGAAGTCCTAGTGGCGGGGATGCTTCCTGCTCTCGAAACCGCCAAGACAGCAGCAGAGTCACTGAAAGATAAATACGTAAGTAGAATGAATATTTTGAACTTTGACTCTCTCTGATACTCTTTCTTAAAGTATTATGTCTTGGATGTTATATAGGAAAGACAGTTGCTGGGAAGCGAAATGTTTACGCTGATATTTTCGCCTGCTATTTGTATAGAGTACAGGCATGGACATTTTAAGAAAACGATGTGAAAGTTTCCTAGCATATAAGACAAATAAAGAGCGTTTCGTTTTATGAGAGGATAAATTCTTATCGAAAAGACGGTATCCCTTCACTTTCTCATCAACTCGAATTTATTTCAAGATTGTCGTTTCACTATTCCTTCTAATAGTAGGAATGTTAGCTTCATTAGGTACTGTCTATACGTAACAGCTGTGTATTCTATAAGAATGCTATTTTTTTCTCGTTTCTGTCGTCTGTTTGTCATTTGTTTACCGAGCGTTTGTTTCGCCGCTTCTCATACAATTCATATTGTGTGTTGTTACATGTTCCTCTTTATGTCACCTTATAGATATCTGAGAGATTCCCAAGGAGGGAAGTTATTTCTCATCTTAATACTTTGCAATGTGACGGAATGCCTAAGGTTACTATAACCTCACAAGAAATACAAAGCTCTTTCACAAACGTAAGTCAAATTTTCTTTATCGTTATTGCGATTTCTACCGTACGTTTATGTATATTAGATATAATGGAAATGATTACATCAGTTTTATATCAAAAATCAAATTTTATGATGAAATTGATAATTTTGATTTTCTATATTTCAGTTAAATCTAACGCACTTGTCGAACTACGAGAAGCTCTCTCAAGTTTTGGTTTTCTTGGAAGAAGTTAAATTTGACGAGACATACATCGATAGAAGCGTAGCAACATACGCAGACGATATTCAAGAAATTGAGAGAAGTATTCTAAACGTGTTGTGTACGAAACAAAGACTCATAAGAAATTCTGGAAATCACATCAATTACGTATCCCCTAATGTGATGACACAAGATGTAAGAGACACTTTGAATGAAAGGGTCCGTCACGAACGGGATTACCTCATCGTCAAGGATACTTATCGTCTACTCCAGAGCATGCATCTCCACGTTACTGCAATTGACTCTTACCTCAGCAAAAATCAGTAGATCAGGCAGAGCTACACCAACCTAACCTACACTTTTCCAGTCAGGAAATTTATCCAAAGTAGATTATATTAATCACCATGATTGATAAAAAGAGTGAGGTCTATATTGGACAGTTTTCACCGATATCTGGTTAATGGTGTATACAAGTAGATGAGAAATGCAACGTTTACGAATCCAGCACTTATTTTGATCTCGAAACACTGTGGTCATCCCATATCATATCTCATAATAAGTATGTGTTAATTTATTTATCAATATGTCTCAGACAATAGTGATATGTATTACGACTCTATGAATGACACGTCTCTGAACACCTGATTATTAGTGTGTGAGTACGTGCGGTGATATAGTTCCTATTGTCATCTATTTACGCTTTGCTAGAATTTTTACGTGTCATATATTATAGATGTTTATGTCTATGTGCTGTTGTCCTTGGTGGGGTCAGTGTCCATGTGAAGATGTCCTTTATGTATTGTCGTGATTTTAACTTATTACGTATATACATTTTTATACACTTTTTTTAAACACATGTTTTGATATTTGATATATACATACATCTGTGACATGTTGATAACATATGGAAACCATAATTTGATGTAATTTTATATATTGTATTTAATTCGCATTTTGAATTAAATAAATTCTACATTTGTTTTATCATTGAAGTGTTCCACTCCTTCTTGATTTCTGTCCAATAATGAACCAGTCCATCATCGATACTCCAGTGGTTAAGATCACTTTCGGTCTCCTGGAACATGTGGCAAAATTAAAGGTTCCATGTGCGACACCTTGTGGACAAGACAAAAAGGCTTGTTTAATCCTTTGATGTGCATCAAACGAATCTCGAGGTCACATAACGGTATACTGTAATGACTGATGCTGGATGTCGCTCCGTTGTAATCTTAAAGAGGAGCGTATCAGCCTGTGATTGGCTAGTTTTTCTTCCCCCTAGAACTGATCAAATTACTTTGGTTTTGTCAAAAAGGAGCATTTTGTATGAAAACATGCCCCTTTGATTTTCTCCTTGTAAGTAGTGTTAATGATCGTATCTAGTGTGTTTGGCACTAGATTGTGTGCTAACGGATATTTCATCGATGATAGATATATGGTATTTTTGATAATGTGTCGTTATAAATTTATGCAGACAAACAGTTTCTGATGTGGTATGTGATCATGTGGTCGACGACATCTTATTCTAGGCATCTGTGACTGATATTTCTTTATATCCTCTGGTTGGTAAAGTTGACGAGGATAGCTGGACCTGTGGACTTATCAGCCTACCATCAAATTACTAGTCCATTCTCTTATTTTGCTATTTTTTCATTTAAAGGTGTAAATTACCCGTTGTAACTTGTATCCACGTATACATACACAATGCGTTCGGTGATAACATCACTATGGTCATGTCGAGAGAATTTCAAACTGTCTGTCGGTACAACTTCCAAACATCTTTACGAGTGAGACGTTGCAGTGATGAAGTGGTTAAATAGCTTGTGTCGATTTGTAACACGGAATATAATTGTCGGTCTCCTTGGTTAGGGAATAGTCTCCTTGTGTTCGGGGAATTGTCGGTCTCCTTGTGCTGTTAATATTGTCGGTCTCCTTGTGTCAGGAATTATTGTCGGTCTCCTTGGGTTAGGGAATATTGTCGGTCTCCTTGTGTTAGGGAATATTGTCGGTCCCCTTGTGTTAGGGGTAATTGTCGGTCTCCTTGTGTTAGGGATAATTGTCGGTTTCCTTGTGTTAGGGATAATTGTCGGTCTCCTTGTGTCAGGGATAATTGTCGGTCTCCTTGTGTTAGGGGTAATTGTCGGTCTCCTTGTGTTAGGGAATATTGTCGGTCTCCTTGGGTTAGGGAATATTGTCGGTCTCCTTGTGTTAGGGAATATTGTCGGTCTCCTTGTGTTAGGGAATATTGTCGGTCTCCTTGTGTTAGGGAATATTGTCGGTCTCCTTGTGTTAGGGAATATTGTCGGTCTCCTTGTGTAAGGGAATATTGTCGGTCTCCTTGTGTTAGGGAATATTGTCGGTCTCCTTGTGTTAGGGAATATTGTCGGTCTCCTTGTGTTAGGGAATATTGTCGGTCTCCTTGTGTTAGGGAATATTGTCGGTCACCTTGTGTGAGGGAATATTGTCGGTCTCCTTGTGTTAGGGAATATTGTCGGTCTCCTTGTGTTAGGGAATATTGTCGGTCTCCTTGTGTTAGGGAATATTGTCGGTCTCCTTGTGTTAGGGGTAATTGTCGGTCTCCTTGTGTTAGGGATTATTGTCGGTCTCCTTGTGTTAGGGAATATTGTCGGTCTCCTTGTGTCAGGGAATATTGTCGGTCTCCTTGTGTTAGGGAATATTGTCGGTCTCCTTGTGTTAGGGATATATTGTCGGTCTCCTTGTGTTATTGTCGGGGTTCTCCTTGGGAATATTGTCGGTCTCCTTGTGTGTAGGGAATAATTGTCGGTCTCCTTTGTGTTAGGGAATATTGTCGGTCTCCTTGTGTTAGGGAATATTGTCGGTCTCCTTGTGTTAGGGAATATTGTCGGTCTCCTTGTGTTAGGGAATATTGTCGGTCTCCTTGTGTTAGGGAATATTGTCGGTCTCCTTGTGTCAGGGAATATTGTCGGTCCCCTTGTGTCAAGGGTAATTGTCGGTCTCCTTGTGTTAGGGAATATTGTCGGTCTCTTTGTGTTAGGGAATATTGTCGGTCTCCTTGTGTTAGGGAATATTGTCGGTTTCCTTGTGTTAGGGAATATTGTCGGTCTCCTTGTGTTAGGGAATATTGTCGGTCTCCTTGTGTTAGGGAATATTGTCGGTCTCCTTGTGTTAGGGAATATTGTCGGTCTCCTTGTGTTAGGGAATATTGTCGGTCTCCTTGTGTTAGGGATAATTGTCGGTCTCCTTGTGTTAGGGATAATTGTCGGTCTCCTTGGGTTAGGGATAATTGTCGGTCTCCTTGTGTCAGGGAATATTGTCGGTCTCCTTGTGTTAGGGAATATTGTCGGTCTCCTTGTGTTAGGGAATATTGTCGGTCTCCTTGTGTTAGGGAATATTGTCGGTCTCCTTGTGTTAGGGAATATTGTCGGTCTCCTTGTGTTAGGGAATATTGTCGGTCTCCTTGTGTTAGGGAATATTGTCGGTCTCCTTGTGTTAGGGAATATTGTCGGTCTCCTTGTGTTAGGGAATATTGTCGGTCTCCTTGTGTTAGGGAATATTGTCGGTCTCCTTGTGTTAGGGAATATTGTCGGTCTCCTTGTGTTAGGGAATATTGTCGGTCTCCTTGTGTTAGGGAATATTGTCGGTCTCCTTGTGTTAGGGAATATTGTCGGTCTCCTTGTGTTAGGGAATATTGTCGGTCTCCTTGTGTTAGGGGTAATTGTCGGTCTCCTTGTGTTAGGGAATATTGTCGGTCTCCTTGTGTTAGGGAATATTGTCGGTCTCCTTGTGTTAGGGAATATTGTCGGTCTCCTTGTGTTAGGGAATATTGTCGGTTTCCTTGTGTCAGGGAATATTGTCGGTCTCCTTGTTTTAGGGGTAATTGTCGGTCTCCTTGTGTTAGGGAATATTGTCAGTATCCTTGTGTTAGGGAATATTGTCGGTCTCCTTGTGTTAAGGGTAATTGTCGGTCTCCTTGGGATAGGGATATTGTCGGTCTCCTTGTGTAAGGGATAATTGTCGGTCTCCTTGTGTCAGGGATTATTGTCGGTCTCCTTGGGTTAGGGAATATTGTCGGTCTCCTTGTGTTAGGGAATATTGTCGGTCTCCTTGTGTTAGGGAATATTGTCGGTCTCCTTGTGTTAGGGAATATTGTCGGTCTCCTTGTGTTATTGGTAATTGTCGGTCTCCTTGTGTTAGGGTATATTGTCGGTCTCCTTGTGTTAGGGTATATTGTCGGTCTCCTTGTGTTAGGGAATATTGTCGGTCTCCTTGTGTTAGGGTTTATTGTCGGTCTCCTTGTGTTAGGGAATATTGTCGGTCTCCTTGTGTTAGGGAATATTGTCGGTCTCCTTGTGTTAGGGAATATTGTCGGTCTCCTTGTGTTAGGGAATATTGTCGGTCTCCTTGTGTTAGGGAATATTGTCGGTCTCCTTGTGTTAGGGAATATTGTCGGTCTCCTTGTGTTAGGGAATATTGTCGGTCTCCTTGGGTTAGGGAATATTGTCGGTCTCCTTGTGTTAGGGAATATTGTCAGTCTCCTTGTGTTAGGGAATATTGTCGGTCTCCTTGGGTTAGGTAATATTGTCGGTCTCCTTGTGTTAAGGGTAATTGTCGGTCTCCTTGGGATAGGGATATTGTCGGTCCCCTTGTGTTTGGGAATATTGTTGGTCTCCTTGTGTTAGGGATAATTGTCGGTCTCCTTGTGTTAAGGGTAATTGTCGGTCTCCTTGTGTTAGGGGTAATTGTCGGTCTCCTTGTGTTAGGGATAATTGTCGGTCTCCTTGTGTCAGGGATAATTGTCGGTCTCCTTGGGTTAGAGAATATTGTCGGTCTCCTTGTGTGAGGGAATATTGTCGGTCTCCTTGGCTTAGGGAATATTGTCGGTCTCCTTGTGTTAGGGAATATTGTCGGTCTCCTTGTGTCAGGGAATATTGTCGGTCTCCTTGTGTTAGGGAATATTGTCGGTCTCCTTGTGTTCGGGAATATTGTCGGTCTCCTTGTGTTGGGGTAATTGTCGGTCTCCTTGGGTTAGGGAATATTGTCGGTCTCCTTGTGTTAGGGAATATTGTCGGTCTCCTTGTGTTAGGGAATATTGTCGGTCTCCTTGTGTAAGGGAATATTGTCGGTCTCCTTGTGTTAGGGAATATTGTCGGTCTCCTTGTGTGAGGGAATATTGTCGGTCTCCTTGGGTTAGGGAATATTTTCGGTTTCCATGTGTGAGGGAATATTGTCGGTCTCCTTGGGTTAGGGAATATTGTCGGTCTCCTTGTGTTAGGGAATATTGTCGGTCTCCTTGTGTTAGGGAATATTGTCGGTCTCCTTGTGTTAGGGAATATTGTCGGTTTCCTTGTGTTAGGGAATATTGTCGGTCTCCTTGTGTTAGGGAATATTGTCGATCTCCTTGTGTTAGGGAATATTGTCGGTCTCCTTGTGTTAGGGAATATTGTCGGTCTCCTTGTGTTAGGGAATATTGTCGGTCTCCTTGTGTTAGGGAATATTGTCGGTCTCCTTGTGTTAGGGAATATTGTCGGTCTCCTTGTGTTAGGGAATATTGTCGGTCTCCTTGTGTTAGGGAATATTGTCGGTTTCCTTGTGTCAGGGAATATTGTCGGTCTCCTTGGGTTAGGGAATATTGTCGGTCTCCTTGTGTTAGGGAATATTGTCGGTCTCCTTGTGTTAGGGAATATTGTCGGTCTCCTTGTGTTAGGGAATATTGTCGGTCTCTTTGTGTTAGGGAATATTGTCGGTCTCCTTGTGTTAGGGAATATTGTCGGTTTCCTTGTGTTAGGGAATATTGTCGCTCTCCTTGGGTTAGGGAATATTGTCGGTCTCCTTGGGTAAGGGAATATTGTCGGTCTCCTTGTGTTAGGGGTAATTGTCGGTTTCCTTGTGTCAGGGAATACTGTCGGTCTCCTTGGGTTAGGGAATATTGTCGGTCCCCTTGTGTACAGCTAAGATGTCTCGACTCCTTATGGAACTGTCAGCTCTATGACAATGAACATTCTTGTCGTTGACGACCAGAGAACCATATCCGGCCGAAGGCTGGTTCGTACAATGTCCGGAAAGATTAGTCTCTGATTAAGATCTACCGCCAGTTTCCAGTCTACTGCCTGACAAAGAATTCCGGAAGTTCTTTGCAGTGATGCAGGTAGTGGTGTTTCACCTTCCCTCACAAACTTAATCTGTGTATATCTGGACCTTGTGTGATTGACCTTATTTTTCTTTCTCTTTCCATAATATCTTCCAACTCCCTTAAGACTTGATTGTGGCGCCATATATATCTTCCCTGTGCTAAGGTCACCAGACAAGAGGTAAGAATGCGCTGTAATGTTCCTCTCTGTCCACATGGGCGGCAATCGGTGGAGATTTGCTAGTGTTGGTAGCACGTCATACTCAGACCGGAGGAGGAACTGCAGTTGGAATTGCGGGTACGTCCAGATTTCTGACCAGGAAAGTGCAGGCGGTTCTGCATCCCATCTTGTCCACGCTCCTTGGGCTCCCAATGCAACTGATTTGGCCTGCCTTTGTTCTTCCTCACCATTTCTGATTTCCTTCTGGACCATCCTACGCCTTTCTTCCTCATTAGCCTTTTTCCAGAAGGTGCTCTAAATTGTTCCTAAACCTTGTCTTCCTACTACTGTTGTTTCAACAATGTCTTTGTGTATCAGTTTACTTTCAGCCGCGTCAACTGCTCTTGATGCTGATCATTTCCTGCCAGTTTGTACATCCACGCCCGCTAATCGCACCTTATCATCCCTGGAGTACTTCGAGGTCACGATGAGTCTTGCCTTGCCTGTCTTGAATTCTTCCTTGAGCGAAGAGATGGGGATTTGGAGTTTTGCTGTCCTGCTGTATAGGCCTAATGTAGTAAAGCTTGGAGGAACTCCCAACCACTTCCGGAGGTGTCTGTTGATAATACACTCCATTTTCTCCATTGTTGAAGTCGTAATCTCACAAAGCATCAAGGGCCAGGCTAAGCGTGGAAGGAGACCATGCTGATACATCTAAGCTTTAAGTTTCTCTGGGAGACCTGTCATGTAGATATTCCTCATTCCTTCTCTGACCTGCTGGTCTGTTCTTTGGATGTTGGCCTTATCTCCTAATTATTCATCACCCCACTTTCCCAGACATTTGATGGGGTTTCCTATGATGGATGGATTTGAAGGTCATTCTTGCCGAAGATACTGTTTGCTCGAGGGCTAAGAGTATCCATCTTGCCTGAATATGAGTGTCTGCAGTTATCGTCAGAACATCCATAAAGCCTCCGTTTGGTGGTTGCCTAATGGACCTCTCTTTCTCCTGCTTTGGTGATCATGTTCATACATATTATGAAGAGGATTACTGAGATGGTTAATCCCGTCACGATGCCCTTCTGTACGTGAACAGATATGTGTTCTTTCATGAATGTTCAGTTACATATATGTTTTTGACCTATTCTCCTTTATAATGAACTCTTTTTTCTTTGCCGTAGTTGTCCTTTATACAATATAAGTATGTTTTCTGCTGATGGACTATTTCCTCTGAGATGAAGATATACATTCATGCTTTTAAAGATTAATTATCCCTTTCTCCTGAAAAATGCAGATGTTTCTTAGTGATGCATATGTGTTACCCTGAATGTCCCCTAACGATACCCATGTGTATATCTGTTTTCTTAATGTCCCTTAACGACTTATATCTATTTCACGTAATGTCCCTTAACGACTTATATCTATTTCACGTAATGTCCCTTAACGACTTATATCTATTTCACGTAATGTCCCTTAACGATCTATTTCACGTAATGTCCCTTAACGACTTATATCTATTTCACGTAATGTCCCTTAACGACTTATATCTATTTCACGTAATGTCCCTTAACGACTTATATCTATTTCACGTAATGTCCCTTAACGACTTATATCTATTTCACGTAATGTCCCTTAACGACTTATATCTATTTCACGTAATGTCCCTTAACGAATTATATCTATTTCACGTAATGTCCCTTAACGACTTATATCTATTTCACGTAATGTCCCTTAACGAATTATATCTATTTCACGTAATGTCCCTTAGCGATGTATATATGTTCCCATGAATGTCCCTTAACAATATGTATTTCTGTTGCCCGTAATGTCAGTTATAGTAAATGTTCCCTGAACGATGTACATGTGTATAGTTGTTACCCTTTATTTCCCTTAATGTTGTATATATATTACCCTGACTATTCCTATGCTCATCTGGTGTTTGATGCATTTTGAATCATCGACAAAATATTGCAAAGATAATTTTTTGCGGATTTACCGATAGTTTTCTTTGCACAGAAGTCATGTAACAGACAAAAATAGATTGAATTTTCACGGTATTGAATTCCGTGTTTTTATTCTCTCTTCCTCGACAATAGTGAGAAATCAAAACCCTCGAAAACATCAACCTCCGCAGTAATCACACTGATATAAATGTAACTTCGATCGTTGTCGTACGATATTTGTAAACAACTGAATCATTACACAATTAGTTCAGTGCACTACCAATGCATTTTCTGACACACGTGTTTCTATTTACATATAGAAATAATATTCTGATGGTCGGATGGCGCAGTGTATCTGGGGTTAGATTCCGGACATGGCAAGTTCAAGGGTCACTTGCTCGACCACGCGGGTTTCCCCGCGATATTCCGTCTTCCTTCCTTTGGTAATTAAGCGTTCCCAAAAGCCTCACTCCCAACTCCTAAAACTCTCAAAAGCAGCGGAAAAATGTAACATAATCAACGTCCGTGTTATAGAGGTCCTAATTTAACTACCTGGTCAAATATGGAAGAAGTACACTGAATATAGTAAACTGAGTGTTGTTTTCCTGTGAGAACGATATGAATAACTAGCGGATATGTTTATATACACAAATTATCAATAGACAATAGACCATTGATGACGTCATGTGAACAGACAGTGAACATCTACGTTAGTGACACTAGATATAACCAAAGGTACTAGATACTAAGGACCTTCGTCAACTTCGTGGAGCCAACACAGGTGGATATAGTCATTCACATCCGCTTTCTCTAGATTAAGCATCCCTGGTGTTGAAGGGGAGCATGCAGCCTTTTAGCTTACAAGTACAGACTTTATTTATATAGAAATACTAACTCATTAAGTATCATATTTCTGTTACATTTCAGTAAATGTTGATAATTATCGACAGTGTAACAAAGTAATGAATTATAATGCATCATACAGCTGTCCGCCAAGGACCCGAGCGATGCTAAAGGCCGACACATCATAAATAGCGAGTATGTAAGAAATTAAAAAAATATGTTTGTTTCTTTTGTATTTTGTATAATATCGAAACATTATACTTTTGTCTCTAACGTACAAATAAGTACCGGGATTAAACAATTGTACCTGTCACTTAATGTATATAAAGCGAAAGTAGATTATTCACTATGGAATACAATGAAAACCCCGGAAACATTTCTTTATAGTTTGCTTTTTCTCTGTGAATTTTTTATCCTCTATCTTTGAGATCCGTATTTTCTCTGATTTACCTTATGTGTCCTTGTTTTTTTTATTGATGATTATTTGTTTCGGTTCCTCGTACAGACGAAGTAATTCCTTCAGACTATTATAGTCAGATTTCCTTACTGTCCAGGATCTTGTGATATCAGATGTCCTTACTGTAAGAACTAGACAAGAAACACTTAAAGATATTTCCATACTAATCTATTCTGACTTCAGTTCGTTACAAGGTCTATACATTTCCCATACCTATACCCCTCTTTTCCATCCTCCCTACCTCCCCCACCCCACCCCGGGGGCTGCACAGATGACATTTTAATTGACAGACTTACTTTGATCTGTTTTTCTGTGCACACCATATGACCTTACTAATTTAAAGAACAGTAAACGCGTATTATACAATCTTAAATCCTTACATTTACGAACTATAAGAGCGCAACTTGAATATTTTTTTTTCATCTTTGGTAAATATTAAAATATATAATTGATAGATTCAGCAGTAGTCGGTTTGGGAGCTCATTTGTACGTTTGGATGGTTTTACAATAGGTTTTCAGTGTATATAACCAGTTTCAACGCTTGGCATGTTTATTAATACAACACCGACACCGCTTGACAAGCTTACTTACACATCCCAATCAACGCTTGGCATGCTTATTGATACAACACAGACACCGCTTGACAAGCTTACTTACACATCACAATTAACGCTTGGCATGCTTATTGATATAATACAGACACCGCTGGACAAGCTTACTTACACATCGCAATCAACGCTTGGCATGCTTATTTATACAACACAGACACCGCTTGACAAGCTTACTTACACATCCCAATCAACGCTGGGCATGCTTATTGATACAACACAGACACCGCTTGACAAGCTTACTTACACATCACAATTAACGCTTGGCATGCTTATTGATATAACACAGACACCGCTTGACAAGCTTACTTACACATCCCAATCAACGCTTGGCATGCTTATTGATACAACACAGACACCGCTTGACAAGCTTACTTACACATCGCAATCAACGCTTGGCATGCTTATTGATACAACACAGACACCGCTTGACAAGCTTACTTACACATCCCAATCAACGCTTGGCATGCTTATTGATACAACACAGACACCGCTTGACAAGCTTACTTACACATCCCAATCAACGCTTGGCATGCTTATTGATACAACACAGACACCGCTTGACAAGCTTACTTACACATCGCAATCAACGCTTGGCATGCTTATTTATACAACACAGACACCGCTTGACAAGCTTACTTACACATCGCAATCAACGCTTGGCATGCTTATTGATACAACACAGACACCGCTTGACAAGCTTACTTACACATCCCAATCAACGCTTGGCATGCTTATTGATACAACACAGACACCGCTTGACAAGCTTACTTACACATCGCAATCAACGCTTGGCATGCTTATTTATACAACACAGACACCGCTTGACAAGCTTACTTACACATCGCAATCAACGCTTGGCATGCTTATTGATACAACACAGACACCGCTTGACAAGCTTACTTACACATCCCAATCAACGCTTGACTAGGTTATTGCTATAGCACATTATAGTAGTTCATTATTATGATTGTTGTCTTAGGATGAGTATGATAAGATTATGATGGTTAAATGAGAGTTACATGCTCAATGTCCGGTCAACTATATAAGCCGACTTAAAATGCCTTCAATTTCCTTGTACCTATCACTAGTCGGCAGAAATAAAAGAGCATGGAGAATGGGTCGGATCATCCACAGACGTAACCATCTTGAAGAGTAGTCTGCTGGGTTCACTGAATATCGCATAATCTTGACCTTGCTCAAACAATTCTGGCATGTTACTGTTTTGTATAGTCAATACAAGGTAGAAATCTATTTCGATAAAGTAGTGTTGGTACTAAATACATGTAGTCGCTATTATTAACGTTCAGTAATTTCCAGATTGTTTCATGAGGTTTTTTATCCTTCGTTTCCTTGTATATCTATCAGTTATGTACATCTGAATGATATCCGTTGCCCTAGGGACCTAGGTAAGAAGTAAGAGTTTTATAAATCACATATGAAGTTCTGAGAACAACACAAGGAAATATGTTTGCGGATGTGATAGGTCGAAAAAGTTGTAATAATAATTACTCCCATATTAATTCAAACAATGATCAAGTGTATCAGATAATTTTCAAAATATGTTTAAAACTTTTTATTGTTTGTACATTTACTTTTGAAAAAGAAATTGATTAAAAATGATAGTTGCTTAACGATATTGTGTCTGTTCACGTTCCAATCAAATCAATCGTCTGTTTTCTATAGCAATTAATTTAACCAAAAACCTATACATTCACAAAGGTAGTAACAGAGGATGTAGACACCATTATAGTTAAGAGGTGGAATGGGAAAAACAATGTTTTGATGTATATTAAAATTGATGCTGTAACAGGGTACCGTCATTAGGTCACGGCCGCTGTAACAGGGTAACGTCATTAAATCACGGCCGCTGTAACAGGGTAGCGTCATTAGATCACGGCCGCTGTAACAGGGTAGCGTCATAAGGTCACGGCCGCTGTAACAGGGTAGTGTCATTAGATCACGGTCGCCGAACAGGGTAGCGTCATTCGATCATGTCGCTGTAACAGGGTAACGTCATTAGATCACGGCCGCTGTAACAGGGTAACGTCATTAGATCACGGCCGCTGTAACAGGGTAACGTCATTAGATCATGTCGCTGTAACAGAGTAACGTCATTAGATCACGGTCGCTGTAACAGGGTAACGTCATTAGATCACGGTCGCTGTAACAGGGTAACGTCATTAGATCACGGCCGCTGTAACAGGGTAACGTCATTAGATCATGGCCGCTGTAACAGTAACAGGGTAACGTCATTAGATCACGGCCGCTGTAACAGGGTAACGTCATTAGATCATGTCGCTGTAACAGAGTAACGTCATTAGATCACGGCCGCTGTAACAGGGTAACGTCATTAGATCACGGTCGCTGTAACGGGGTAACGTCATTAGATCACGGTCGCTGTAACGGGGTAACGTCATTAGGTCACGGCCGCTGTAACAGGGTAACGTCATTAAATCACGGCCGCTGTAACAGGGTAGCGTCATTAGATCACGGCCGCTGTAACAGGGTAGCGTCATAAGGTCACGGCCGCTGTAACAGGGTAGTGTCATTAGATCACGGTCGCTGTAACAGGGTAGCGTCATTAGATCACGGCCGCTGTAACAGGGTAACGTCATTAGATCACGGCCGCTGTAACAGGGTAACGTCATTAAATCACGGCCGCTGTAACAGGGTAGCGTCATTAGATCACGGCCGCTGTAACAGGGTAGCGTCATAAGGTCACGGCCGCTGTAACAGGGTAGTGTCATTAGATCACGGTCGCCGAACAGGGTAGCGTCATTCGATCATGTCGCTGTAACAGGGTAACGTCGTTAGATCACGGTCGCTGTAACGGAGTAACGTCATAAGATCATGTCGCTGTAACGGGGTAACGTCATTAGATCATGTCGCTGTAACGGGGTAACGTCATTAGATCACGGTCGCTGTAACAGGGTAACGTCGTTAGATCACGGTCACTGTAACGGGGTAACGTCGTTTGATCACGGCCGCTGTAACAGGGTAGCGTCATTAGGTCACGGCCGCTGTAACAGGGTAACGTCATTAGATCACGGTCGTTGGAATGGGGTAACGTCATTAGATCATGTCGCTGTAACGGGATAACGTCATTAGATCACGGCCGTTGTAACAGGGTAGCGTCATTAGGTCACGGCCGCTGTAACTGGGTAACGTCATTAGATCATGTCGCTGTAACGGGGTAACGTCATTAGATCATGTCGCTGTAACGGGGTAACGTCATTAGATCATGTCGCTGTAACGGGGTAACGTCGTTAGATCCAGGCCGCTGCAACAGGGTAGCGTCATTAGGTCACGGCCGCTGTAACAGGGTAGCGTCATTAGGTCACGGCCGCTAAGAATAAACGATAGTTTATGCATTCAATTCTTGCAGCATTGGTTTAAATAAATGTTTTAACCCTACTATCGATTAGTTGGAAATTTTCGACAATCGTTTTTACTCATGTTTTATGACATGATCCATGAATATGTAAAAAAAAGTAAACAATTCAATAAACTGATGTATGTTTCTAACAAACTTAATATCATTTACGTTTATACATGTAAAGTATTGTTTCAACCTTTTAAGGAAATAATATATAGCACTTCCTTACAAAATGAATATCAACTTAAATGGTGTTTCAAAGACAGATACTGTCATTGATATGATAATCATATTTTATCTGTAAAACGTTTTGAAAGAGGTGAAAGTTTCTGGGGGTAATAGATGATAATTTTAGGATACTATAAAATAACCTATATCCGTTCCCTACTTACTGTAACCATATTTCTTACAAATTTCTCCTCTTATTAGTACAAAAATACTCATTACAACAAAGCTAACTAAGTTGTGCAACCGAAAATTGAAATTTGTTTGTACTCTCTAGTTAGTTCCCAAAACACTACCTGAAAATGTAATCTGCCCTATGGCAATGTCTCGTTTTTTCTTTTTACTCTTATAATTTAAACAAACACGTCAGAACAATATTTTGTTCCTCTCCAGCAAACATAGAAATAAAACTGACCTTGTTAACAAGCACTTCAGTCAAGGAACAACACGAACGAATACCGATAAACAAGTTTTATGGTGAAGATATGTGAAACCCGATTTGTGCTGAAAAACATGTACTGTCGTTTTGTAAATAGCAAACATTATACAGAGATTAATGATATAATGTATTGGCCAATGGCTTCAGTCTGTCATACACGTGTACTGGGTTGTTGTACTGGAGGATATCGGGAAATATTTTCATGTTATACAGGAAGATTGTACAAAAGACGCACACGTGAATAGCACCTTTTAATAATTTAGCTAGAGAAAGTAGGGCCAAACGATGAATTAAAATGCAGCGTACAGCTAGGACTCGACAGTGATGTTAAGGGCCTATATTTTGAAGCTTAAGAGGCGACTGAGGAAAATCTAAAATGATTGGAAAAATAGTTAAAATCTAGACAGTGAAGTGTAGCAGCTCTATGATCAAATAAATTTCGTAATTATGATGTATGAGATAATTTTTGAATAGTGTCGAAAGCATGTGTATATTCTGAACCATGCCTCTATTCCAGTGGAGTAAACGTGACATACAAGTTACAGCAAACGTCGGGGACTTAGAATTGTCCATGTGAAAAAGCTCCCAACGATCTTGTTTTTAATTGTTTTTTAATATTCGAAACGCGTCACAGTTTAGAGTTTTCGTGTTTTCTTTAAATTATAGGATAAGTGAAAATCATAAAATCTATGTAATCACAGGACAAGTACATCCCCTTATAGATAACATTAGTTTTTTTATCATTGTTTTCTTTACTAGAATACAACTTTAAGTCTTCAATGGAAACCCTAAGCATCACTGACGAGTACAAGATGGACGAAAGAGCTGTAGGATGCATCTTGAATCCTTGTTTTGTTCTGTCGTTTCCTATTTTTCTTGAATCCTTGTTTTGTTCTGTCGTTTCCTATTTTTCTTGAATCCTTGTTTTGTTCTGTCGTTTCCTATTTTTCTTGAATCCTTGTTTTGTTCTGTCGTTTCCTATTTTTCTTGAATCCTTGTTTTGTTCTGTCGTTTCCTATTTTTCATTGACTAATGCTATTTACTAGTGAGTCTTTTGTGCACTCTTGCTTTCATAAAAAATTATAAATTATCACAAGACAGAGATCTGTTGAAAAACGATTGGACACTAAACGAGTTAGTTTTGACAGTGGACTTTAAAATTTTCATCAGTTGATTTTAGAAATGCTCATGTATATACTTGTAACATTGTACGTAATGTAACCAGCGTTTTAAACATTTAATAGTATATAGGAAGTGGTCGCCTGTTTTACTACAACTATGACGTACAGGATACAGCCCCTTTACAGAAGCGTGCCTGTAAGTACGTGATAGGCACGATAGATAGACATTTATAGAATCCTTGATATCAGAAAATGTGTTTCAGCGAATAATTGAACAATTAACTTCTCATTATTAGCACAATATTTTTATAACACTGTACCATCCTGCCTTACAAACATTGGTTATTACTGCGCTGGTGTGTTAGTATTGTATGATATGTACATTACTTTCATTTTCCCCATCATTAGTATTGTGATATTTCATTGAATTCTCCATGTTGAATATCTTTAGTAAATGTTTCGAAAACAAAATGTTCCTTCACCTTTCTTAAAAGAAAAAAAAAATGAAAACCACGACGATTTTTTTTTATCTTATTCTTAGAAATATTTAAATATGTAAATCAATCCAAGTAAGTAATGTCACGTTCTCAAACACTATAAACAACAGGATATACAACAGTTATACTAATGATCATTAAACAGTTCCAACGTCATATCACATACGGAAAGGAAATATTTCCCAATGAAATTATCATCGAGTATAAAATGTCCCCATCACTTTCATTAATCTGCATCTCGACATCCTGTGTTGTCTATCATTTGCCTACAAACTGCATAACAATGTGAAAACAACACATGAAAAACGATATCGAGAACAGGCCTTGAATAAGTTTTGGAAATTGAAGGATGGTGTTCTCCAGAAATGGAAAATTTACCACAAAGAAATAATCACGTTTATCATACAATTTGGAAAAACTCTGTCACCGTGTATTTGATCGCTGGAATAGGTTGAGTGAAGTAGCTGATGAAGAAGACTCTCTGGTGTCCAGTTAAGATGGGTACATACGATAGAAAAAGTATAGACTTGTCAATAATCTTTAGATTTAGATATTTCTTTAGAGACAAGATTCATCTTTAATTGAAAACGAAGAACATCGCCAGGTCTTTGTGACATTTTTTTATAAGCTCTGTGACAAATTCCGTCCTATAAAAACCGAAAGTGGACATCGTTTGTTCCCATGTGTATCCCAACAATCTGTTATAAGAACTCGATAAACATATTGTAAACTATAAATAGACATTTATTTCCGAACGCACGTGTATGTATTTTATGTAATGTACGCGATAGTTATGTCGAATTATGATTATAAATATGATTATGTTGACATGTTGGTATTTTCTTGCTTTTTATATTGTTATTGTCTATATATTTTCAATGGATTACTGGCCTATGTCTCGAAACATATGTAGATTTACCCAGAAATACAGATCCCTTTCAAGTAAATTATGTTAACGCTTTTACAGTGTCATTTTTATCACACTTATGGTTCATACCTTCTTTGAAATCCAGTTTATTTTTTAGTTGTGTGATGTAGGTTAATACAATGCAACAGAAGCGAATGCTGTCATTACATACTGGGATGTCTCACGGTCCATAAGTGTACTTCTGTGTCAATCATATCTGTCGGTTTGTAGTCAGTTTATTGTGGTCATACACAGTATTGTGAACTTGTGACAATAGATTTGTACATTTACACCTCCCCGCTTTCTTTCTATGGGTATGAACTTCAGTCCCGATTAATAGTCTAATTCTATATGTATATAATGTAAGATTTGTATGTTTGTTATGCATGAATGTATGTATGTTTGTATGTATGTTTATGGTGTATGGTGTATTAGGTTTATGTCTGACCACCATGTTGTCTTGGGAGAAGACTTATATAGGCTCTAGCCTGCTGTCTAATCCTGTAGATTGTTTAAATCAATAAAATATTCTGAAAGGAGAAATGAGTCTAATTCACTGCGTCCGTATGAAAATAATGCATTGCAAAGAAAGACTTGGTACATATTATTTGGTACATTTGTATACGATTTTATACACAAAATATTTGGATAAAACTTCTCATAAAACTTTTCTTAATCTTTGCCCTTAGCATGGATAACATGGCGTTTGCGCTTCCTTTCCTTCTCGGCGTCATCTTTCTCTATCCTTCGGCAGTATTCCCGACAAAAATTACGACGGTACCTTCTTATCACAACTCCAGTGACTGATACCGCCAGTCAGTGTCGTGACAAGCTCATCCAATCCAAACTACTGGGACACTGGCTTAATAATGTGAACAGAGGAGGTATGAGCCACCTGTAACTTTGTGGCACTTAAGATGTCCAAGTCTATCACTTCAAAGAGTGGTCATTCATTTAGTTTCACGAAGAAAAAGTCTATTTGCTGTTAACATCGCAACTGTTAGCTTGAACTGAATCTTTGTCAAATATTAAAGTAATAAAGGAGTCTGAATTTAGAATGAAAAAATCCGGATATCAGCATGAGTTAAGAATGTAAACGAAAAAAATCCATTTTGTGATAATAATACCAATATATAACAATCAATGGTTTAGCTGAATTTCTTGTGGAAAGCAAGAGAAATTGATGAGCATATTGAAGTCTGTGTTTGTTTAGTTGACTTATTGTAAAAGTTAGAGTATCTTTATATACAGGAAATACAACTTAACTTTGGTAAAAACCCTAAAATTGAATATCTCATTGTATTAAAATGTTTTCAATAATTGTTTGAATTATGAAATTTTCTCATTATGATTTCGATATCGCTTTATCATGGTAAAACTTCACAGATGAAAGGAATTCAAACCTGTATAAGAAAACCTACAAAAAATGATCAATGATAGATAAGATTCGTTTTAACCTTGAATCTATTATTTAAAAGGAAGGTGTCGTTTGAACAGAGATCATGTCATAGACTGTAGGAGCAATGCTGAAAAATAGTTCTGTACCCCTTCGATGCTGATTTTACGCAATGTTACAGGACTTGTGTTCCGAAAATTACCAAGCCCTCCTGAGGGAACACTAAATCTTTAGTAAAATAATCAAGAACATACCAATCATAATTCACACTAAAAATTCCAGTAAACTAAGACAAAATATGAACAAAAGAAAAACAAAAAAAAAAAAAAAATACACGGAGACTATTGAAAAAGTACAAGAAGAATAGGACCAGGTGTTTAGAAAGATTAAGCGTTTTCTGCTTCATCGACGACACCCTCCATGTAAACCTCGGTCAATCAGAGTAAGTAATATCACGTTCGCAAATCAGAACAAAGTATACAACAAAGGAACCATCAGGTAAACTAACGAGCAACAAATACTCCCACTTTCATTGTGCACAAAGAAATGGAATATTTCTCAATGAGTTCACTATGGCGACCACAAAACTTTTCCATAATTTTCATTAACCGGCATCTTTTGAACCCGTGTTATGTGTTTGTCAGTCAGTTGACGACTTTTGACGAAGATTGCGATAATGGGCACAGGCCGCTGAATATCGAATTAACTGTGACATGTAAATACCATAGGTTTGAGATGCAGGGATATTGCTATGCAGAAAATTCACAATATGGAAATCGAAATCATCACGTTTATTATACAGCTTGGTGGAAAGCTGTCCATGTTAGTTTCGTTGTAAGAAAATACCGAGATAAGCAGCTGATGTAGAAGAGTCTGTCGTATATTTGATTTTCAGTTCTGATCAATGTATACGATGAACGTCAATGAATTTATAAAAATAATTTAAATAATTGTTATGTAAAGACAAGACATCATCAATATATCTGAAGGTGAAATTAAACGACTTTGCAAGGTATTTGTGACCTGTTTTGATAAGCTCTTTAATAAATTCAGCTTCGAATGAAAACTAAAAACAAGTCAGTTAACAGAGGGGTGCAGTAAGTTCTCATAGTTATGCTAATAATCTTTTGGAAGATCTTGCCACCAAACCCGACGATGTTGTCAACTCGATCGTTTTTATGACTTCGTCCTCCGTATATTTCTTCTTTGATTTGGATGTTAATGTTACGAAATGCGCTTCATTATAGCTCATAACCATATATCTATACCGCCTTTTTCACCTTTGTTTGAGAAGAAAGCACTCCTAACAAGAGATCGCGGACGTTCCTTCAGTGTAGAATAGGGTATGATGGTGTACGGAGAGGAAACATGAAATGTCCTTACGTATAGGTGGGGTTTCCTTCGTTATCAAGAAATCCCAGGTCTTTTTTGTATACAGGAAATATAGTAATGTTTGCAGTCAAGGATAAAGTTATTTGCAGGCACAATGATATACCTGTCATGTAAATCTTGAAGTGTGGATTTAATATCAAGATCGAAAAAAAGACCTGTGTTTTGTTTTCATGTCCGATTTCAAGCTGCCAATTCTTTCGCGAATGATCGACCGAATGGGCTTAACCCACTCAAAAAGTGAATCCAACGCGGAAGGATCTCGTTTCGCCCATTGTCTGGCTTAGTTTTCATCCGAATTTATAAGTATCTTGAAACTCGCATACCAATTAACGGACGAGGGTTCACGACATTTAGGACCTTTCATAAAAAGCTCTTGTAGCTTAACATTTTGAATAATTCTTAAATCACCAGTTACTATGTGTCCAGTAGGATCATAGTTAAAATTAAAGGTAGAACAAGAACAAACTGACGGAGGACTAGTTCTAAGGTCATCTACATCCAGTTGCTGTAACGTTTGTTTGTAGTTTGGATGCAATGGTTTTGAGTAACTGTTGAAAATTAAAGGGCTGTTTCTACTTTGGAAGTATGGTGTAGTGTTAACCTGAACAGACATTAAGATGATAACATTTCTTTCAAAGTATGCCGTCATAGTTAACAGGAGTATCAGGATAATTTGTTAATTTGTTGATAATACATTATCTGTATATCTGAATGTGAAATGTATCGGGTTAACAAGGCACGACCTTTGTCATGTTGCTAATTTACATTAAACTAATATTGCCTGTGTTTGTGGTAATATACAATCTAATTTGGTTTACGTTGTCACATCTAAGAGCATTCATAAAACATACAAATTCTCAGGATTTTTTTTTTTTCATTTCAAATGAACTTGTTCTTAACTTCATTATACTACAACATTCGAAACTAAATATAATATTTTGGTATCTGGTTTTGATATCTGTCTGTTCCTGTCAGACGAACAGTCATTCAAATACGTTTGGGTGGTCTGGTGGCATATTGGTAACGCACTCGCCTTTTAACGAGATGTCCGGGGTTCGATTCTTCGAACGGATGAAAAAAGATAAGGAGTCACCTCGGGTACTCCAGTTCTCTCCCATACTTCGATTCCTCGCACACCTCCATCCAGGACTTTAAGTGTGATGAGTGTAAGTTGGAAAAACGTGGTCCGCAATTTTTGTAAAAGAATTTAAAAAAAGACAAGAATATATGTTATGATTCCTAAAATTTCAAAATAGAAGTCTTTATCTTGCTTATCTATGTATCCATTTCATCGGTTTGTGTAGGAATAAGATCACACACATCATGTCAAATGATGAAGAAATCATCCTAATAAAAATATGCTGGTGTCAAGGTCGTATTTGTGGTTCTTTATGATATTTACGGTATTTGTGGTTATACACTGAAACCTATATGTATGTGTATATATCGCTATAATGTAAGACAGTATAACATTGTTGTCTATTCCATCAGAGCTAAGACGAAGGCGTGGCAGGAGACATATATTTGATGAATTGTAAATGTTGACACCATTATTTTGTTGCTGGAACCAAAATAGAGAATGATACTTGATAAATTAAATCACAGAAAATTGAAGTCTTTGTTTTCTGGATGTTATTTTATCAAAAGTGATTTAACATTAAAATGGACTTAATTCCTGCGCGGGTGGTTTTCGCTGTCACGAGTAGTGAATTGACCTCTGTCTGTAAAAGAAAAAGAGAAAAAAATCCATGAGATTATTTATGGGTGTGTCATTGAAACAAAAGCTACGTCATATGATGCTAGAAAAGTTTTGTATGTAAGATATTGTGAACACTCTCCCATGCAGTGCCCCTTAAAATTAATGCGAAAGTATCGTGGAAGATAAAAAAAGTATGATTGGAACAAAACCTTCAATATCGAGGTACAATAAACAGAAGCTGTCACACAATAATTATGAGATATGTTTTCAATGTCCGCGCCATGATCTACAGGTTCTGTGATATTGTTTGGTTTTGATCACATTGATCATTTGCGCCGTGGTAAAAGGTTTTTATTAAAAAATATCAGTACATACATCAGGGTTGAAATTGTTGAAATAGCATGCCGTTATACTCCAGCATACGTGACTATAAGGTTAATAAAATATTTATTAAGGAATCATGATAAATTTTGCAACAATTGGATAATGTCACCATGAAACGATTTATTTTAACGTAGGGCCTTTAATGTTATCAGAGGACCACCGATGATCAAACGGTACACAGCAAATAATACAAGGGAGACAACTCTTTTCCTGAATACAACATGTTCTCGATGAGACATAAAACCATTTGTTATTAGGGGATTACTATCTTTTTTGATGTATACACAGCACTGTAAGGCATCTAAACCGACAAATCCCATTCTAAGAAAATAAAAAAACACATATTCTACAAAAACCGTCAATAACACTAAATCTTTAAGCTAGATTTATGGCTTATAAAGATAGCTTTCGAGCCAAGGCGAATTATAAATCCGCTGACTTCTGTCCTGTCGAAGAAACCTGACTTCTCTTTGTTTAAATCCTTAAGTCTTGTTTACAGGCTGTCTTTCTCTTACAATTCAGTTCATTTACAGTAAGCTAGATCGTGATGACGAGGAAGGTCACAGACATTTAGGACGAACATAACAAATATTGTTTGATTTCTTTATCATTGTTATGATGTTTGTTCTTAAGCGATTGTACAAAAACACCCAATTGAGCAACACCTTACCATACAAATTTTGAATTATATAAAATGAAGCCAAATAGATATCAAATACCGTAAATCATATGCTGTTTCATTGTTTGAGGATTCTACAGAAAATCTAGAGGATTCTAAGGTATACAAAGATTGAGGGCGAGGTACGGAAATTGAACTCGGTTTGGAGAGTTCGACTATGAATTTGTACGATAAGATTTAATTTACTAAAGAGACAAAACTATTTTAAAACTCCTACGCCACAATAAGTTGTCATTTCAAATATTACAAAGTAGACTATCAAAACTGAACAAAAATATGTAAATATTTAAATATATTGGCAAAGGACTTTAAAAATGTCGTAATTTTACCTTTGTTTTGCAACTTTGGATTCCATGAGGCACTCTATCACACGTTCGGTTTGTTTCTGAAATAAAATTTATAACAAAAACCCTTCAGACTAATCAAACGTCCGACAATCTCTAATAAAGGATATTGATATCATTATTATGGGATTTGAGCAAACTTGTTTCGAACTTTTTATTTTGCTCGCCAAGCTCCACAAAAGAAAAAAAATAATAAGATTGTTTCATATAATGTCTTATGGAATAAAAACTATGGCTACTTCACACAAACGACTTCTCGAGTTCTAACCTTTGACTTGATAGCTGGTTTAAGAACGATTTAGGTTGAAAACCCAGCAATAGGATTCTTCGAGAATTTTTAATGAGTCTGATTTTAAGAAAGAATGATATGTTTCCGTTCTTGATTTTTTTTTCGCGGAGTACATGAGTGATGAGTGTGCAGGTCCTAAGTGCCAAAAAGGGAACATGATTGTAAGCAGGCTTTGCTAGAGAGAAGGTACCCCCAGATAGTGTTATATATCCCATAATTGTGACAGAGATATATTTAGATTGATATTGATAAAACTAAAATGTAAAGACTTTTCTATGCTTTTTACTTTGATATATTTTGACAAAGTCATTAAAATCATTCAAAACATACTTCTTAAATAAAGTGAGGCGTTGGTTTAAAAATGTATCTCACTTTTTTATGCGATCTATTTTTATTCAGTCGATGTTGTCATTTTTATCAAAACCTCTTACTTCTATAAAAACATTATAATGTTAGGGTTTATATACTTAACAATATGAACATGATTTTTTTTCTTTGATAACTCTCATTTAAAAAGGGCAAAGAAACGACAAAATGTCGACTGCTAACGACTTTCACAATAAATTGGAAACATCAATAACATAACATAAATATATATCAAAACATATATCATTGTGACATGTTTACATTTTCAACTATATCTCAGTGTTTTTGCAAAAATACTAAATTTGAAAATGATACGTGTTTATACCTTTTTAGCGTCAATTGGTATCTTGTGAAATATCCTCATTCACAAATGTATTGATTTAAGAGAATTTTGGTATAGATCTAATAAGGCCTGTCTTTGCTGACTGATCTGAGATATAGTACGTTATAAAGTCCAAGTAAGCCTTTATCATGACAGCTCTGTATTTAACACGTTAATGGCAAAACGAATGCGCCAGAAACGTTAGTACATGTGGTATTTGTCAAAGTAATTCTCCAACATTAATGAAAATATGTCCGACATTGTAGCAGCTACCGTGCGTTCTACAAACCCATTATATTTTCAAGATTCAATTATTAACGGTTTGTTAATTTACTTTAGACGCTAACGATTGCTTGGGGGCGTTTGTCCTGTCCAACGTTTAAGTAGAAGGTCAGTTTCTATGTAGTCTGTTTGATATAAAGGCGATTTAAAATCTGGTTAAAGAAACAGACACGCGAACGAGGCATTGATACTAAAGAATCGATAAGATATAATCGCTAATCTGTTGGATCACAGTAAATGCGGTCTCTGTAAACTGGTAATGTTCGTCAAAGTGTAGAGACAATCCCAAAATTGATTGATCGGTAAACATTATACATATAATCCAGGATGCTTCTTTCATTACAACGTATTTCTATTCGACAATCATAGGATGATCTTATATTTTGATTGACTTTCACATGTAACGAAATAATATTTAAAATTATGTTTTTTTTTATATATATATTTATTTCCTTTATCAGGGCAAGGTGCCAAAATATAAATGATTTCTAAAGGTAACAGTTATCAAAATCAAACCAATTGTTTTATTCTGGTGACAAGTTCTATCCATTTTGGACGTGGCCATGTCAATGTTTTATATATATGACACTGCTGAACAAATGTTTTACATATTGAAATTGCGCATACCAATTTTATATTCAAATTCGTAATATCAATGTTTTACATATTGGAAGTGATCGTACACATGCTTTATATACTGGACGTGGTCATGTTAATGCTTAACATATTGGACGTGGTCATACAAATGCTTTATATAATGGACGTGGTCATGTTAATGCTTAACATATTGGACGTGGTCATACAAATGCTTTATATAATGGACGTGGTCATGTTAATGCTTAACATATTGGACGTGGTCATACAAATGCTTTATATAATGGACGTGGTCATGTTAATGCTTAACATATTGGACGTGGTCATACAAATGCTTTATATAATGGACGTGGTCATGTTAATGCTTAACATATTGGACGTGGTCATACAAATGCTTTATATAATGGACGTGGTCATGTTAATGCTTAACAAGTTGGACGTGGTCATACAAATGCTTTATATACTGGACGTGGTCTTGTTAATGCTTAACAAGTTGGACGTGGTCATACAAATGCTTTATATACTGGACGTGGTCATGTTAATGCTTAACATATTGGAAGTGGTCATACAAATGATGTACATATAGGAGGTGGTGATATCAATATTATACATATTAAATGTAGTCATATCAATGTTTTACAATGGTAACACATCAATTTGGACGTGGTTATATCAATGTATACTCTATTGGATGTAGTCATATACAAAAATATTTTACATATTGGGAACAGTAATATCAATGTTTTATATGTTGGACACAGTAATATCAATGTTTTACATGTTGGACACAGTAATATCAATGTTTTGGGCGCGGTAATATCAATGTTTTACATATTGGACACAGTAATATCAATGTTTTACGTATTGGACGCTGTAATATCAATATTTTACATATTGGACGCGGAAGTATCAATGTTTTACATATTGGACGCAGTAATATCAATGTTTTACGCATTGGACACAGTAATATCAATGTTTTACATATTGGGCGCGGTAATATCAATGTTTTACGTACTGGACGCGGTAATATCAATGCTTTACGTATTGGACGCGGTAATATCAATGTTTTGCGTATTGGACGCGGTAATATCAATGTTTTACATTTTGGACACAGCAATACCAATGTTTTTTTGTATTGGACACAGTAATATCAATGTTTTACGTATTGGACGCGGTAATATCAATGTTTTTCATTTATACGCGGTATTATCAATGTTTTATGTATTGGACGCAGTAATATCAATGTTGATTTGATTTAATAATTATCTTATTGCAAAACTTTGTACAATTGAATTGGGCACAAGTTTTTCCAACTTATTGAACCCTCTCCATTACATGAATGATAAAACAATACTTAACTACAAGCAATGTAACAATATATTGAATCATAATATTTTTCATTGAAACAAAAAAAGAAGGATGTAAAGAAGAAAGGAGGATAGATGAGGAAGGAAGAAGGGAATATATAGTACAAAGGAAGAAATGCAGAAACTAGCCAAATCGCCCAGAGGCATCAATAATTTTTTGAACAGCTCTAGCTAAAAGTGAGTTTTCAGCTGAACTTAGTCGTACGTCTCCATTTAAAAGTACATCTATCGAGATATCACCCTGATACCACGACAGTTCGGTGAACAGGGTGTTACGAATTTGAATGTAGTTCGAACAATGAATTAAATAATGAAAGGAATCTTCAGAGGGATGTCCGCAGGAGCAAGATGCTGGGTTCATGAGATTGGCTCTGAATAGGTCATAGTTGAGTGAGCTTGCCCTATTTCTTAAACAACAATGAAGAATATTCAGTTGACGGGGGCCATATGATAGGAAACACGATTTAAGTTTGTTGGAATTTTTTGGACGTAGTTTGGTTTTAAACAATTTTAGTGAACCAGCCGTTTTTAAAGATTCATCTAATCTATTCCAGAGTTCAGTTGCAGAAGGAAAAAAAGAGTTACACATAGATTGAAGACGATAAGTTGGTTGTCGTAACTGATCTGCATTTCGTAAGTCATACCTAGTGAGATTACCAATATGTTCAGGGATAAAGTCAGTGAGGAAAGATGGTGCGATCCCATTAATTATATTATAAAAAAGAGTTCTTCCCAGCCCGTTTCATTTAGTAGAAAGTCAGATCTAGTATAAATGGGTAAACCAGTCACAATTCGGGCTGCCTCTAATTGATTTTTTTCAATATTTGATGACATATTAACTCCACAATTATCCCAAACTTCACAGGCGTATTCTAATAATGGCCTTATGTATGTGAGATACATTTTTTTTTTCTAAAGTGTGTCTGTTTAGAATTAATTTTAACCTACGTAAAGTTGCTATATATTCAGATACCTTTTTAATAACTTCTTCTACGTGTTTATTCCATGATCCATCATTACTCAGTATGACTCCTAAATGTTTGTGATGATCTGTAAGTTCTATATAAGTATTGTTAAAAATAAATTGTGGTTGGTGATCAGGTCGTGTGTTAGATATTATCATTATTTCTGTTTTGTGTGGATTAAAAGACATTAGCCAGTCTTTCGACCATTTTTCTAATTTTCTCAGATCACCATTAACTGCTAATTCTATGTCTGCTATATTACGAGAAGAGTAGGAGAGTGATGTGTCATCTGCAAATAAGCGTGATGAAGATGTAAGTTCTGTGTAGATATCATTTATATAGATTAGAAAAAGTAGAGGCCCTAGAACAGAACCTTGAGGAACTCCTGCAGAGGTATTCATAACAGTAGAGCGAGAATCATTTATAAAGACAGATTGAGTTCTATTGGAAAGATAACTTGAAAGCCATTGAAGAAGTTTACCATTAATTCCATGTTTTTCTAATTTATAAAGAAGACCAATATGCCAAACCCTGTCGAATGCCTTAGAAAAATCACAAAAGACAAATGCAGTATGTTCATATTTTTCTAAACTAAGTTGGAGGGTATGATACAACTCGATAAGTTGATGCGTACAAGAATGATTTGGCAAGAAACCTGACTGGAATTTGTAGACAAGACTGTTGTCAAAAAGGAAGTTATATATGTGTTTGTATATCACACGTTCAAAAAGTTTACCGATACAGCTAAGAAGAGATATGGGTCTGTAATTTGACACTTTGTTGTGATCACCCGATTTGAAGATAGGCATTACACTAGCAAATTTCCATTTATCGGAATATGAGCCTTTGGAAAGAGAAAAATTAAAAATAATAGAAAGGGGTAAGGAAATTTCTTTGGAAATAAATTTCAACATTTTATGACTAATCCCATCTGGATCTGAAGCTTTATTTACATTTAATGAGTGAATTACATCTTCAATTTCATTTGGTGAAATAATGAGATCAGAAAGAGTAGAATTAGTTCTTTTCTCGAAGTGAGGTACAGACTTATCATTATCTGAAAGTGAAGATATGGAAGAAAAAAGTTGTTTAAGAGTTCACACTTGTCTTTGTCATTAAAAATATATTCATGTGATTTTTCATCGTAGAGTGGGGGTATTTCAACATTTTCTTTCCTTTCATCAATAGACGCAAGAGTTTCCAATAAGGTTTAGGTTCAGATTTACTTTTATCGATAATAGTATCAATATTTTCATAAAAAAAAAATCTTTGGCCCGTTTAATCATATTATTAGCCTTATTTCTTGCAGTTTTATATTTGTTCTTATTAAAGTTACTACCTCTTCGAATATATTGTTTTTTTAATCTATCCCTTATTCTAATTTGATGACGTACAGAGTTGTTCATCCAGGGTTTATCATGAGTACGTAATTGACCTTCCTTAAAAGGAATACAGATGTTTGCAGCAATTAAAATATTGGTAGTTAAAAATTCGCACATATCATTTACATCATTTAACTCATTCAAAGCGTGATTCCATGGAATATCAGAAATAAATTTCCTAAGTCCGTCAGTGTCAGTTCTATTATACAACCAGACCTTTCTTTTGACCACTTTGTTTATAATATTAGGTACATCAATAATAACAAAGACAGCATCATGATCACTAATAGATCTATCGTTAGTTATAACCTTCGAGTAGAGAATATTCACGCTGTCACTAATTAAAATTGGATCCAATAAAGAAGATTCAGCCGTGACTCTGGTAGGTTCTGTAATCATATTTTTTTTAAGTTGTAAAATGTAAATATGGTAGAAGGTTCACCTCGGAGAGGTTTAAGAAAGTCTATGTTAAGATCTCCCAATAGAATAACATTATTTGTGAGTTCAAAAGCCCGATCAAGAGAGAAATTTATACGTTGCCACAGCCCGTTCAAGTTACTTGTATTAGGAGGTCTATAAAAATTACCAATAACAAAAATTTTACCTTTAAAAACAAATTGAGCCCATATAATTTCATCGTTAAGACATTCAAGATTAATTAGACGTTTTGCAACTAAAGAAGAAGAATAGTACATTATTACACCACCTCCAAACATATTTCTATCTTTTCTAAAGGGTTCCTTACAAAAAACATCTAATTTGATCATTAGAAACAGTATTATCAAGATGTGTTTCTGTCAGACAAAGGACATCTATGTCATCAGTCATTGTTTGGATATAATCAAGTTTGTTTCTCAAGCTTCTGATATTTAAGTGCAGAATATTTAATGAGTGGATGATGGAACTGTTCAATGTTCTACTTATTGGACGCAGTAATATCAATATTTTACATTTATACGCGGTATTATCAATGTTTTGCGTATTGGACGCGGTATTATCAATGTTTTACATATTGGACGCGGTAATATCAATGTTTTACATATTGGTCGCTGTGATATCAATGTTTTACGTACTGGACGCGGTAATATCAATGCTTTACGTATTGGTCGCTGTGATATCAATGTTTTACGTACTGGACGCGGTAATATCAATGTTTTGCGTATTGGACGCGGTAATATCGATGTGTTATGCATTGGACGCGGTAATATCTATTGTTAATGTTTTGGACGCGGCAATATTAATGTTTTACATATTGGACACTGTAATATCAATGTTTTACATATTGGACACAGTAATATCAATGTTTTACGTACTGGACGCGGTAATATCAATGTGTTATGTATTGGACGTGGTAATATCTATTGTTTATGTTTTGGACGCGGTAATATTAATGTTTCACATATTGGACACAGCAATGTCAATGGTTTACGTATTGGACGCGGTATTATCAATGTTTTGCGTATTGGACGCGGTAATATTAATGTTTTACATACTGGATGCGGTAATATCAATGTTTTACATATTGGACACAGTAATATCAATGTTTTACGTATTGGACGCGGTAATATCAATGTTTTACGTATTGGACGCGGTAATATCAATGTTTTACATATTGGACGCGGCAATATTAATGTTTTACATATTGGACACAGTAATATCAATGTTTTACGAACTGGATGCGGTAATATCAATGTTTTACATACTGGACACAGCAATATCAATGTTTTACGTATTGGACGCGGTATTATCAATGTTTTGCGTATTGGACGCGGTAATATTAATGTGTTACATTTATACACGGTAGTATCAATGTTTTACGTATTGGACGCGGTAATATCAATGTTTTACATATTGGACGCGGTAATATCAATGTTTTACATATTGAACACAGTAGTATCAATGTTTTACAAATTTCTACACAGTAATATTAATGTTTTACATAATGGATTTTGTCAATTCAATGTTTTAGAAATTGGTCGTTGTGATTTAAATATTTTATATAGTAGATGTGGTTATGCCAATGCTTTGCACATTGGACGTTGACATGTTAATGTTTTACATATTGGACGTGGTCAAATCAATATTTTACATATACGAGATGCTATTTTGATGAGATTATCTATCAATGTTGTATATATCACACAGGCATTGTGTTTATAGTGACGATGATTTCTTTGATACAACGCAAATTGTACGAAATTTTATTGTTATATCAAGAAACTTTTACAGAAAATTGCTACATAAAAGACATAATAATGATTTTCCTCGAATATTGTTGATGAGCTAAGTTTATTTTATTTCCTTTCTGACGTTTTCTCTTCAAGATACGATATCCTATTGAATCGTTAAGCAGTCTTACTTGTATTGTTTTGACAAGTTCCATTAGGACTTCCGGTTCCGTCCTACTCATGCACGTGCTATCAAGGTTGATGTTGCTTGGGTTCACAGGTTCAGTGAAGGCTGCGCGCTTGCCACTGCCCCAACTCGTGGAGAAACTTATCTGAGCACTGGTCAGTAGAACCACACTGGACACTATCAGTAACAGCAGGATCCACTTGGAAATCATTGTCCTGTAATTGAAAACTGTGATACCTTTTTAACCTGGACGATATTTGTTAAATTCTTGTTATTAGGTGGTATGATATCAGACTGCTGTCAATTATGATTTTTGTCTTTTCTTCTGTTTGATCTCCTTATTGGTCAAAAAAGCAAGAACTTCAAAAAGTAAACAGAAATTATGATACCTTAAGTAAAGATATAAGAAAAAGAAGAAAATGTTAACAAAGTCTTTATACAAACTTCAAACCGATGAAATATTTAAATAAAAGCAAAAAGCATATATACTAGTACATGAAACCTTTACAAAATGCTTGGATAATAAGACCTGTGTCTGTAGTCTTAAAACCACTCGCATGATCAAGCATGCATTCTGTGCTTAATTCAACTGTCTTTAAACTCAATTAAACCAGGAGATGTCACTTAAAAAGTTAATTATAAACACTGAAAATAATATTCCACTTGAAGTCTATCCGAATTACTCCAGGTCATTGAAAAGTATATTAATTCAGATATCAGATTAATCAACAAAAGTATTTGCGCCTGGACAGTAATCATACTTCGTGGTTGAATATAAGGAATGAGCACGGACTTGTTTTCTCCAATGGATCGCCAAATAGGTGGCGCGCAGGTACTGGGAAAATGTGCACAGGCAGCTGGTGAGCTGGTAGCATAGTTCAGGACAACGCACTTGCGGGGACTTTCTTTTTCTTTTTGGTTTTTTATGTGTTTTTGTTGTTGCCACCTGTAGTTTATTGGAGAAAATTTGTATTTGAGCACGAGAACGTTTTCATGATTTCAAATTAGGTGTGCTATTTAGACTACAATTATTCTTGATACTGACAAACGGACCAAACGAATGGAATGACGGACGGCCAGGTAAAATGTCAAAGGTCAGGAAATGTTTAATTATCATCTCTTTTTATTTTATGTTTTTAAGTAAAACAAGTAAAAAAGCATGGTGATGAGATTTCTTGTGATAAAATGAAATGGCTGAGCATCAACCACAAGTATTAAGAGCTGAATTGCGTTTTAAACTATTTATCGACTTACTAGGATCAGAAAAACAACAAATTAATCCAAACTCAAATTCAATAGAACTAGTGCGAAATATTAACAAAAGAAAAATAAGAATAAGACCAAGTATTTCGGAGGAGTAAGCGTCTTCTACTATGTATGTAATGCCACGTTCTCAAAGACGAACAAAGTATACAACAACGAAACCAGCAGGCAAACTAATGAGCATCAAACACTTCCACCTTCATATTGCACAAAGGAATAAAATATTTCTCAATGAGATCACCATGACGAAAAGAAAAACTTCCCCGTTATATCTATCAACTTACATCTTTGAAACTGTTGAAACGGAATTTTATACAAAATTACAATCCTGTTCAATTTGAGATATTAGATATTTGTACACCTTTATAGTGACCATAATTTCTGTATCGAATTATAAGATTAATATATAACGAAGATGAAACAATGTCGATAGGTGAATAAAGGAACAATCCAAACAACATTTCTCAGTGAGATCATTTTGACGATCGCTAAGGTTCCGAATAATTTTTATAAGCCTTTTACTCTTGGAACCTGTGTTATGAATTGGTCAGTTAGTTAAAACATGTTGCATGAAAATAGTGATATTGGGGACAAGCAGTTGAATATTGACACAACTGTGACATGTAAACACCATATGTTGGTGATGCAGGTATATTGCCATCCAGAAATGGAAAATTCACAATAGCTAAATTAGAATCATTAGAATAATCACGTTTATAATACAGCTTGATGGTGAACTGTCAAATATACCTCGGAATAAATTAGAGATGTCTTTTTGGAATTCGACCAAAGTGTACAAGGCCAATATCGTCGAAAAAGATAAGACAAGTCTGTCCTGAAACAAGCGGTCTTTAATCTTTAACATGGACATTGGGCATTGGATAAGCATCGGCTATCAAGTGGTCGACTCATAAACACTACAACCCCATTCAAACATGTTTGTGTAATTATTAGGCTGGCAAGTAGGTGGATAATTTGATATGTGTAATCGTCCACAATACAGTCATTACAGAAAAATCTCGATTGCTGAAAAACAACAAAACTTCTCACTTTGCTTTCCCATGGTTATATAAAATGCACAGACATTTGACTCGCAACAGCGGATATACATTAAAATTCATATAAAATACTGATATGATTTATCCTATATTGTACATGAAATTATCAAAATGGAGACGATTTCGGTAAAAAATGTAAGTAAAAACGGATAATGTACTGACAAACTTTACTCAAAAGAACATCTTTCTACGTTACTTTTCATAAAGAATTATTGCCGTTTGTTCTACCAAATGTTTGCTCGACGGAAATCTATATCTGATTATGTTGGAGGGGGATTTATTTTCGCAATATTCCTTGTTATCAAAAATAATGCAAAATTTAAAACCCCGACAAACATTTTTACAGCAAATGAAAATCTATGATATTTATTGCATACAATGATACGGAATGAAAGAGAAAGGTAAAACTCGGACAACAAATAAACATTTATCCCACAAAATAGTTATAACTAACTTAGTATCACAAGTACGCTGTCATAGTATTCTCCATATTTCATTGTTATTCATATTGCAACCATATAAATAAAGGATTACCTATCAACCAACGAGTTTAAGCTCAGAAAGGACTAATCCTATTATCGTATGAGACATATTATGTACTGGGCCAAGTGGTATACTCTTATCTGAACACAAGGTTTATTTCAGGAAAATATAAGAATTACGGCGTTTATTCAATTACATACAATAGTAGCGTATTTCTCTTACGAAAGGTGACTGAAGGTCATAACCGAAATGTATTGATGAATGACTAATTTGTGTTTAGCTCTAATTGAGCTATGTGTAATTCGTAGACAAGATATGAACTTGTACACTTTTCAGTTCTGAAAAAGAATTGATAACTCATAGTAAATGTGATATATGTATTTGAAAGCAGTTTTTTTTATTTATATACATGTAAAATCAATACATTTAAAATATGAAACCGTTACTCTGCTTCAATCCGGTCCAACAAGGACAGTTAATATACGGATCTAATTAGAACTCTTTCACTATTGTTATCAAACTGATACGTTTATTTGACAAAGCACACATTTTCCCGATTTTTGAAACAATAATAATTACGAAATTCATACACAACTCTTTGTCTTCATTTTCTTTAGTCCTCGGATTTTATTATTTTATTAAACATCGGATAAAAATATCAAATACTGGTTTCAATATCCACATAATTTCGCTCGTTTTTAGAAATACTGTAGATATTTCATACAAGATGTAAATTTCTACCTTATCTCTATGTCGTCGTTTTTTCACTTTGGATGTGGATGAAATAAAATCGAGAGCCGAAAATAGATTGGTCTTATGGGTAGTAAACCACCGTTCTGTAGCTGATTCAGACAAGAACGTGGTCTTCAGGCATTGCGAAATTGCATATAAATGTTTGAAACTTAAAAATACATATCGTAGTAAAAATCAAAACAATATAAAATATGAGAGGCAGAAAATACGGAAAAGGAAAGAATTAAAAAGTAATAGGAAAGACGTAAGAACAGTAAAACAGTATGCTATTTAACACACCTATATTAGTAGTAATCAACCATAATATTCGATAACGAATTTAAATGACAAGATTTTGGAATTAGATGAGAACATTAAACAAATATGGAAAATAATGAACGTCATATCATTGCCATTAATTTATGTAAAATATATGAATAAAGAAGAAAAATGTTTCCATTTTTTTCTTATAAATGATAAAGAAAGGAGTGAGGAAAATACAGGTGACATACCTCTGTGTTTAGATGAATGTTCAGCACCTCTCCAGTCTCTTACGGATCCTTTCGTATTACTTAGGATCCCCCTGACAGTCTTTATAAAACCAGCGCGGGATTTCGATGATATCGATTACTCGTCACCCACTATCCGATACGGCACAGGAAACCAATGCCTTGTTGACCAAAGCATAGTAAGCTTAAGATTACATCAACGCATTTTCTAATTTCCAATTCTGCTGAAAATTGTCGTTGGGGAATATGACAATTAAGCCTTTTCACGATAATGTAAAAAAATAAGATGTTAGACAATATGAAGTTTTCAACACTCCTTGATAAAACAAATATTTAAAATATTTGATGAGAATTCGGTATGCTGATGTGGCTTTGAGTATAAGAAACCTGTCCGATGGCGAACGGAGGAGGTAAACCCATAGCTGACGTATGTACCAACAACAGTCTAACCTCTCAGTTGACAGCCCGTCCAATCAAAACGAAGATTGTCCACGTAAATAAAGGAATCCGAAGAATTCTACCCATGTCGTGATAACAAACAAGCCACTACAAGCTATGTAGACGTAAGGTTTCTTCTTGTTTTACTGTTCCTTAAATCGACCAGCAATGTAATTTACGTTATCGCTGAACTAAACATTTACACAACAGAACAAAGACTCTTTTTATGTAACTTTCTCCATTTTATTTCTACAATTCAACAAATTTTGTTGAAAAGATATAGACAGTTGGAGAAGATATCAAGCAAAGCCCATATAAATCTTCACCATCTTGTCTCTTAAAGCGCTATGTGTCTATATTGGTAAACGTAGTTTGTCGTGAAAGAAGGATGCATTTATATTTAAAAAAAACTTTTAATATAAGCAATGACCTACCGTACTCTAACCTGTGATAATAGATGTATGGTGTCACGCTAAGCATTCAGTAGAGGAATGTTTTACATAGGAGAAACCATATTCTGTGTCTTGTTTCCAATCAGTCATTTTAACATACTAGCAAAACCGATGTTTTTATATATCTGAACAGGAGGAGTTTAATTTGTATATACAATAAAACAATATGTATTTGATAATGTGTTCCACAAAATTATGATTATTATTGCTATTAAAATTCATTGATATGACAATAATTACACAAATGTATCAAGCCTAATTTTAATCCTGTTTTTGCTCTGATGGAATCTGTCAGAAGGGGTTATATAACTATCATTTGTTTGGGTCAATCGAATGGTCTACAGTTACAATCAGTTCGTATATAGATGTATCTTACATGTGTATATTTTATATAAGGACATATCTAATTATAACCTAACACAGGAACACGAAGTGAAAAAACACTGCCGTATGTTGGAAGACATCATACACTCACTCTGCTATGGAACAGACAGACAGACAGACAGACAGACAGACAGACACACACACACACAAATTTTAGCATTATCTCAAATATATCTGTAATGAAACTAGAATTATAAAACATGTATTTTCAAAACACATCACTACACAATCAAATAAGAATTTTGGCGAGATATACATGGCGGTGTGCAGAGAATGAGAACACCACTAATTCAAAATTGTCAGTCTAAAATATTGTGTTAAACAATGTACATGTACTAATTCTGAGTTGTATTAGTGTAAGAAACACTGTTAAACAATGTACTAATTCTGAGTTGAATCAGTCTAAAATATACTGTTGAACAATGTACTAATTCAGTATTGTATCACTCTAAGAAATACTGTTAAACCATGCACTGATTCAGTGTTGTATCACTCTAAGAAATACTGTTAAACTATGTACTAATTCAGTGTTGTATCAGTCTAAGAAATACTGTTAAACTATGCACTGATTCAGTGTTGTATCAGTCTAAGAAATACTGTTAAACTATGTACTAATTCAGTGTTGTATCACTCTAAGAAATACTGTTAAACCATGCACTGATTCAGTGTTGTAACAGTCTAAGAAATACTGTTAAACTATGTACTAATTCAGTGTTGTATCACTCTACGAAATACTGTTAAACTATGCACTGATTCAGTGTTGTATCAGTCTAAGAAATACTGTTAAACTATGCACTGATTCAGTGTTGTATCAGTCTAAGAAATACTGTTAAACTATGTACTAATTCAGTGTTGTATCACTCTAAGAAATACTGTTAAACTATGTACTAATTCAGTGTTGTATCACTCTAAGAAATACTGTTAAACTATGCACTGATTCAGTGTTGTATCTCTCTAAGAAATACTGTTAAACCATGAATATGACTTTACATTCATTACATTTCATATGTGATTAATGAAAGTTTGAGTTTGAAATAGTGTGAGTCATTGAATGTCTTTTCATTCGAATAATAGTACGGTTCAGAATATAACCACGTACTTGACATTGTTATAACATTTTCTGACATATGAATATTACGAAATTCATTTCAGTATGGGGCTAGTGCACCTCCCCATTGAGATTTTTATTTGTTTTTCATCACTTTGGATTTTCCTTAGGCACTTCTGATGTTTCAAAATGTACTCCCCCAGAATCATTGACGAGTCCTAGAAGGACGAAACAGCTGTATGATGCAGTTTACTTATTATTTGACTCTACTTTATCTAACTCCAGAAATTGTGTTATTCCTCTGAGCGTTTGTACAATCCTCTCCTATCGCATCGTTATTGACAATAACACAACGAAAGCGAAATCGAAACGTAGCTGATCAGGTTTACTGTGCTTTTGGAAGGGCGACATAAAACAAAAATCTTGTGATGTGTGGAACAAATTGATAAAACTATGAGAAATATTAATCTAAGACAGAATTAAGGGGAGGCCCTTCATAAAATCGGCTTTTGGTGACACTTACGTTACTCTAAATGGAAATTATTGGCTTCTTTGTAACCTGTATGTCTCTATATGGTTTTATTTTGGCAATATTGCTAACACCATAAAAAAGGTGTTGCATTAAATTGTGATATGGTTTTATAAAGTATGAAGAAAAGATAGGTAACATATTTGAATGTTAAAATACAAGAATGAATCCACACAATCCTACCTCGAGGGAAATCAGTATTTACTAATGTAAAACCACTCTATACGAACGTAATATTGATACAGTAAATAAAAGCTGCTAAATTGAATAAATAAATACTAAGAAAAAATCCTACTGGATAGTTAGAAGAATTCTGTTCCAGACAAAAGCAATTATATATTTCTGATAATTACAGAAATTGATCACTGTTGAGACAATTGTGTTTTAGTAATTAGACGAAGTGATCACTGATGAGACAATTGTGTTTTAGTAATTAGACGAAGTTATCACTGATGTAACAATTGTTTTTAGTAATTAGACAAAGTGATCACTAATGAGACAATTGTGTTTTAGTAATTAGACGAAGTTATCACTGATGAGAAAATTATGTTTTAGTAATTAGACGAAGTTATCACTGATAACCAAAGAGCTCAACAACTAGAACAAAGTCAATGGTTAGACAAGTTAATCATAGATCATCACGATATCAGTGTTTGTTCCGTTTCAAAATTATTTCTTTGTTAGTATTAAACTGGTTCCGTGGTCAAATGTTACATTAAACGAGGCGAGCCTGTTGGGGAAGGCATTATTCAAGGTGCAGTGTACAGTAGGATATAATCGGTGGTGGGAGGACAGCTGCGCACATAAAGTTGAAATAGTAGTTTTCGTGCTAAAAGAATGTTTTAAAAACGCACTTAAATTGCCTCCCAGGGAAAAATGAGAAAAGCATTTGACATCAGTTGTAATCCGGTATCGGAAAATGTGGTGCTGGAAAGCGAAGTAACAGACAGTGTTACATAGCATTGGTCAATAAACAAAACCTGTTTTATCAAACGTCGGCGTATACTGTATAAACAGATTCAATTTCAATTTTTTGTCTTTGTTTTGTTTTTGTTTTTGTTTTCATTTGTGGATTCGTACAGCTGACACTAAGTCTCCACCGAAATGAATGATTTTTAATCAGCATAAGATATACAAATGTAGGCAAGTTGATATGTTTAGGTTTACTGTTTCCTGGATAAAAAAACATTTCTTGGAACTTCATTTTGGAGAATTTCTTTGATATGCAGATGTAATATCAAAATATATCTTCATCTGTATAGCAAACTTCAAACCACTATCTAGTAAAAATAGGAAAAGATCACCCACGTACTCAGGACGTATTCAGACATATTACTTACAGGAGTTTCTTTTTTCTGAATTACAATGATTAGCCGTTTGTAAAATCCGTTTACCGTGGCCACCACTGACAACATAATTGTTTCATATAGTCCGGACCGCTAGAAATCCGGATCTAACTCATGTCTGGTTCTTGTCATTAAATTGGTCAAAAGTAATCAATAACATTGACCTCATTCCTTAACAAAAAACAAAAGTCTTAAATTGTATGAATTAATACTGAATGAAAACAATAAATCTCTTGGTGTTGATATTATTAATGTAGTATGCGTGATAAGTAATTTATACTCATATGAAAAAATATGTAACTTGGATATTATCGATTTTTCCATTCTAATGATTTACACCTGTAGTCAACATCACCCACACCGTACCGGGATTGTAATTACCCTATAATCAGGGGGGGGGGGGGGGGGGGGGGGGGGGGGGGGCTTTGGGTATGCTAATTTCAAAAATTGCGGGTACCACGACCTCACTCCAGCGGTTCCCGTCAAAAATCTGGAAATTCAAAATGGCCGCCACAAAACATGATTTCGTCCATGAAATTCCTCTCAGTGCCCCGATTTCTATGATCTTGATGTTTATACCTATATTTTTGAGATCAAGAAATCTAATAAAACGCAATTCAAGACTTATACAGGTTTCCTTCATATGTTTATTTTTAAAAAATGTCATAATCCGAATCGATTAGGTGAGAAAATGTCTTTAAGACGTACCATTGTTTGAACAATCCGAACCTGATAATTTAGTTATAGATTGTTTGGCAAAGTATGGGAGAATCTCACTTAACACAAGAGTTCCTGTCCTTAATAGTAATGTTATTTAATAAAACAACTGTCCTAATCAGAAGCACAGCTGTGTACACGGCAGATTTGCTTTGACACACTTTCATCGCCGAGTACATTCCTTCTTGCACCCTGACAACCTTTGGCTGCCGCTGGAAGGGTTGTCCAGCATGGATTTCATGGGGAATCATCTTTCACTTTCTTCCACACCCATAATTCTGGTGAAGGAACATCCGGCTCGCCAGTAAGTGTCTGTCCTCAGATATACCCTGTCTGGTAAACAGCCCTTTTCACGCGCTGTTCAAGAGCATTCAACGTTGGAGGAATGTTTTCCATCTTACGGTTGTGAGTGAACAAGTATTTCCTGGCTTCATTCACATGACTAAGTCCCGATGTTCGCTGGTACAGTAGAACCACGTATCTTTCTATTTGGTCCATGTCGTTGGGTGTTACTTGAGTTGGAGCATGAGATAAATGCACAAATGTAGCTGTGAGCTGATGCATACTGCGCCATACAACCCAAGCTGTTTTCTTTTCAATTCCGAAGAATGCAGAAACAGTATCACATCCTGATATCGCGTGCATAAACAGAAGACCCCATGATGTATTATTGCCTAGTTCAGCTGAAATTAGGTCATAGGGGATGTATGTCATTATAGAACCATGACCAAATGCTACCCACATTTCACAATCTTTTAAGACGCTTGATACAGCAACTGCGAGAACCACCACATCCATATCAGTGGCATGTATCATCACTTTGGTGAATCATTGATGGAATGCATGGGAGGCATGAAACAGGAGCCGGGTGTCCGCTTCTTCATGAGTGCAGGTCAAGTCTGAGAGGTCAGCAGAGGAAGATGAAACAGCGCTCTGGACTTTTGTTGAGATGATTTGTTTTCCTTGGGGAGATTGGAACTCTTGTACAGCATCGGCAAGAAGTTGGAACAGACTCTCTTTGTTTGAATCACACTAAAGAAAGTTCTCCCAATTAGCAGGAATTTTAGTGTTATTGGCCACTCAAATTTGGTTACCAGTTCCATGATTCTGTCGTGTTTGTGACTTTAGGCTGTCTTCCTTATAGATATCCCAAACAACATCTATATGGGCAACATCCTGTAGCATGCGTTCTAAAGAGGGCAAGAGCACCAATTGTGAATAGTTCTGGAATGTTTTCACAGTTTTCTTCGACTTCTTTGGATCAAGATGTGACCAAGGGCAGCGCCATCAACAATTTTAACATGAACATGTGGTTTAGATTCTGATTTTGGTGCCAACGATTCCAAACATTCCATCAAGTCAGACTTCGTCGATTGGTGCATGATGCGATTTGATGCTAGTGATGGAGGCCAGGCATGATTTTCATGCATGAAGAAGGCATCCATATCACTGTCTCGAGCTTGGCATGATATGTACATCCGTGAAAAAAGATTAGCATCATCACACATGTTAGAGATTTTGGTGGCGGACTTAGTAGGCTTCTTTCCCAAACTAGCATTAAACAGCGGCAGTTTGTTTTTGTGAATTGTGTCATTGAATGATGTGCAATCAGCATTAATACGCTCTGCAACGAACTTCTGGTATTGTGTTTTTCCAATACTTTCTGCCCACTTTATTTTATTTACAACGATATCAGACATTATCCGTTTGGTGTCAAGCGTCTACAAATCTGTGCCAGTATCTGCAAAGGGGTTTCCTAGTTCCTCCATTAGTGACGTTCTTGACATGTGATATGAACGCTTTCTGTACACTTGGTATCTGTTCATGGTGGCGATCTGTGTCTTTTTTCATATAATATTTTTCATAGTACCCAATCAAAAGCCTAGCTGTTTCTGGGCCCGTCACCATCCATCGTTTCAATGCAGCTTCATTCTCTGTGATACCTATAGCACCACCATCTCCTTTCACCATTGCATTCAGCTGTTCGTGAACCTGGTCATTGGCTAGTACTGAGAACTTGTGTGTAGATTTCTGAGTGACGAAGTTGCCTTTAAGGAACTCTGCATAGGTGTCTGTACTGTTAATCTCCAGGGCAAGAAGATCTTTGACATGAATTGTCATCTATCGTGAATAGTGGAAGAGGTCAAGGGTAAACATCCATGGAATAATTTTTCCAAGAGAATCCAAGTAGGACATAAAAATTGGTTGATGCTGTGATCTAAGGAACTGTAGGAGTAGGCGTTCTAACTGCCAGACTTTAAACCAGTAATCAAACTGCGGATGCATTGATGCCATCTCATTACACCACACACCATAGCATAGTTGTTCATCTTCTGGGTCGTTCTTTTGATATTCACCATAAGACCTCTGAAGCAGGATGAATAGAGCTGTTGCTGTTATTTGATGAGCCCACTGACCTCTGGGAGTGTATGAACCTTTCTGTGTTTTTATGCGGTGATTCGGTCATGTCCATACAAGCTTTTTCTTGCAGCTTCCTTGCTCTCTCTCCTTTTGCAACATTACACAGGACGTAACAATGTTTATGTTTATGCCATCGTGCTTTATGCTTTACCAGTCTTTTCCATGCCATCACCATCATCAAGTCGGGATACGTTTATATTCAAGGGCACCATTTTCAATTCATAAAAGGCAGATAAATTAGTTGCCAGAGACGAGTAACCTGTTGCTGATGGGATTATGATTTTTTTCACCATGTTCTTGACACAGAGCACAAATGTCCCAGTTAGTCGGTTGAACAAATGAAGCACATTCCCGAGGAGCGAGTTTAAGTTTTTTAGACATGGTAAATGATTGACTAGATGACCATTACTTCATGGACGCTTTCCTGTGTTTAAAAAACGTAAATATACATTATTAAATACACGAAGTCATATTATCACCTAATCGATTCGAATTATGACATTTGTTTTGATAAACATTTGAAGGAAAACTGTATAAGTCTTGACATGTGTTTTATTAGATTCCTCGACCTCAAAAACATAGACATCAAGATCATTGAAATCGGGGCACTGAGAGGAATTTCATGGACGAAATCATGTTTTATGGCGGCCATTTTGAATTTCTCAATTTTTGGCGGGAACGGCTTGAGTGAGGTCGTGGTTCCCGCAATTTTTGAAATCGGCATACCCTAAACCCCCTAGGCCAAATTATCATGTTTCATTCCGGAAGTGCACAACTCAACAAAAAAATGTTACATATCCGCCCCACTACTGTACAGGATTACATGAAAGATGAACGGTTCATACGTATATGAAATTTGTTTGCATTTTTAATGTTAAGTACAGATGAGACAAGGAAAATATGCTGATACTTATTCCGACGTTAATATCATAATTAAGTAAAAGAAACGACGTCAGTCAAGAATATAAGATTATGTGTTTTAGTGTTTGAATTGCTTAAAAGATATACGTTGGCCTTCGGTTTCACATCATTGATTGATATTTCTGTGACTAAAGGTTTATTTTGTTATATTAAGCACGTGGTTGGCGTAAATGATACTTTAATTCTTTGATGTGGATTTGTCATTTGATTCAGTCACTGATTGTAAATATGATATGTATTTTAACGAATCAATTAATTGTATATTTAAGAGGTCACATAAAAGCGATACACTTCATTACTCTATTGGAAACGAGGTGCATGCCTTTAGTCTTATTTAAAGAATGTCCTTAGGGAAACGAGGTGGTATCGAACGACGGATGGCTAATTACGGTTGCCAGTCACGTGACGATTATCATCAGATATTCTGTTTCAACACGTTGTCATTATCGGAAATAAACAAACCACTGTTTGAGATAAATACAATTCCCGTGTATTTTTTCTGTCACGTATATAATACCTTTGCTATACAGGCAAAAAACCCGGCTTCCTAAAACAATATATTAAGTATTACAGTTGTCTTGTGCGTTGGACCATCGCCGCGTTATTGACCCGAAATAGCACAACAGGTCTATTTACCTCGGCCGTTAAGGAGAAAATACATGATTAATGTGACCGCAGACAGGTGTTTAAACTTATCTTATACAACAATCTGTGTAATTAATGGACGCCTCTTCTGGCATTGAAGGTGTTAACATGCCATGTGTTTTTGTGACGTCATTGTTCTTAGTGTGTTGTGTCGTTTTATGTCCAGTATACACTGAACACTGGAAGAGATTATTGTCGCCATTACCACGGAACAGTTGGTTTTTACTGGTTATGTACAAACGGGTACTGTATAACATATAGGAAGCACGTCATATTGGTAAGCAGATCACCATACCTGCATCTCTATATCTAAAACCAAACTGTATATGTAATACAGTAATTATTTATTATCTATATAAACAAAGTATATGTAGTATATTATAGCTGTTTACACTCTACACAAAGTTTAAAATGCATAATCTAAATTCTTCATATATCTTATTCCATCAGCACAGAAGGGCGTATATTTTGTATTTATCAAATTAAAGCAATAAAACTACGCTATTCCACAAGGAAGAAAAGTACCACAGCAACGGTTTTTATGAGGAATTTTCAAATATCACAGTTTTAATGATAATTGATCAGAAAAGTCTCTATCTATTGTTCTGATTTTGAATATTTTGGATATTGGCAGTAACGCTAAAACGTCAAAGTTTTCACGTGCCATACTTCCTACCGTCGATATTAGCGACACACCATCGTTAAAAACAAACCATGCTGCTCGGTCACATGACAAGTTTTATTACATTAACAAGAAATCACATATCATTACGAGTGATGGTTCAGACACCGAAAAACAAACAAACAAACAAAAGATGAATACGTTGGTTATAAGTTGAGTCTTTTCTGTAAACATTTTATTTCTCTACTTTTGTATATAAAACCATGATTTTAAGCGATATTTACCACTTAGTGCGAATGTTCTATCGACTTTTAGATCTGGAGTCGAGGAACATCAGAACTCAGGCCCTATATAAAGTGAGGGTAATAAGCAATTAGAGTCCGGATCATTTATATCAGTCTGGAGTTGATCAACATCAGAACTCAGGCCCTCTATAAAGTGAGGGTAATAAGCAATCAGAGTCCGGATCATTTATATCAGTCTGGAGTTGATCAACATCAGACCTCAGGCCCTCTATAAAGTGATTGAAATAAGCAATCAGAGTCCGGATCATTTATATCAGTGTGGAGTCGAGGAACATCAGAGCTCAGGCCCTATATAAAGTGATTGAAATAACCGACCAGAGCCGGGGTCATTTGTTACATAAGTGTCCTGTTACATTAATGTCCTGTTACATAAGTGTCCCTTTACATCAATGTCCTGTTACGTTAGTGTCCTGTTACATTAGTGTCCCGTTACATTAATGTCCTGTTACATTACTGTCCTGTTATATTAATGTCCTGTTACATAAGTGTCCAGTTACATCAATGTCCTGTTATATAAGTGTCCTTTTACATTAATGTCCTGTTACATTAGTGCCAGTTACATAAGTGTCCTGTTACATTAATGACCTGTTACATTAGTGTCCTGTTACATTAATGTCCTGTTACATTTGTGTCCAGTTACATAAGTGTCCTGATACATTACTGTCCTGTTACATAAGTGTCCTGTTATATTAATGTCCTGTTACATATGTGTCCTGTTATATGAGTGTCCTGTTACATTAATGTCCTGTTATATGAGTGTCCTGTTACATTAGTGTCCTGTTATATGAGTGTCCTGTTACATTACTGTCATGTTACATTAGTGTCCTGTTACATTAATGACCTGTTACATTAGTGTCCTGTTACATTAATGTCCTGTTACATTACTGTCCTGTTACATAAGTGTCCTGTTACATTAATGTCCTCTTACATTAATGCCCTGTTATATAAGTGTCCTGTTACATTAATGTCCTGTTACATTAATGACCTGTTACATTAGTGTCCTGTTACATTAATGTCCTGTTACATTAGTGTCCTGTTACATCAATGCCCTGTTACATTAATGTCCTGTTACATAAGTGTCCTGTTACATTAATGTCCGGTTACATTAATGTCCTGTTACATTAATGTCATGTTACATTAGTGTCCTGTTACATTAATGTCCTGTTACATTAATGTCCTGTTACATTAGTGTCCTGTTACATTAGTGTCCTGTTACATAAGTGTCCTGTTACATTAATGTCCTGTTACATAAGTGTCCTGTTACATTAGTGTCCTGTTATATAAGTGTCCTGTTACATTAATGTCCTGTTACATTAGTGTCCAGTTGCATAAGTGTCCTGTTACATTAATGACCTGTTACATAAGTGTCCTGTTACATTAATGTCCTGTTACATTATTGTCCTGTTACATTAGTGTCCTGTTACATTAATGGCCTGTTACATAAGTGTCCTGTTACATTAGTGTCCTGTTACATAAGTGTCCTGTTACATTAATGTCCTGTTACATAAGTGTCCTGTTACATTAATGTCCTGTTACTGTCCTGTGATATAAGTGTCCTGTTACATTAATGTCCTGTTACTGTCCTGTTACATTAATGTCCTGTTACTGTCCTTTTATATAAGTGTCCTGTTATATTAATGTCCTGTTACATAAGTGCCCTGTTACATTACTGTCAAGTTACATTAGTGTCCTGTTACATTAATGTCCTGTTACTGTCCTGTTATATAAGTGTCCTGTTATATTAATGTCCTGTTACTGTCCTGTTATATAAGTGTCCTGTTATATTAATGTCCTGTTACATAAGTGTCCTGTTACATTAATGTCCTGTTACTTTCCTGTTACATTAGTGTCCTGTTATATAAGTGTCCTGTTACATTAATGTCCTGTTACATTAATGTCCTGTTACTGTCCTGTTATATAAGTGTCCTGTTATATTAATGTCATGTTACATAAGTGTCCTGTTACATTAATGTCCTGTTACTTTCCAGTTACATTAGTGTCCTGTTATATAAGTGTCCTGTTATATTAATGTCCTGTTACATAAGTGTCCCGTTACATTAGTGTCCTGTTATATAAGTGTCCTGTTACATTACTGTCCTGTTACATTAATGTCCTGTTACATTAATGTCCTGTTACATTACTGTCCTGTTACATAAGTGTCCTGTTACATTAATGTCCTGTTACATTAACGTCCTGTTACATTAATGTCCTGTTACATTTGTGTCCAGTTACATAAGTGTCTTGATACATTACTGTCCTGTTACATAAGTGTCCTGTTACATTAATGTCCTGTTACATATGTGTCCTGTTATATGAGTGTCCTGTTACATTAATGTCCTGTTATATGAGTGTCCTGTTACATTAGTGTCCTGTTATATGAGTGTCCTGTTACATTACTGTCATGTTACATTAGTGTCCTGTTACATTAATGACCTGTTACATTAGTGTCCTGTTACATTACTGTCCTGTTACATAAGTGTCATGTTACATAAGTGTCCTGTTACATTAATGTCCTGTTACTGTCCTGTTACATTAATGTCCTGTTACTGTCCTTTTATATAAGTGTCCTGTTACATAAGTGTCCTGTTACATTAATGTCCTGTTACATTACTGTCCTGTTACATTAATGTCCTGTTACATAAGTGTCCTGTTACATTAATGTCCTGTTACACTAGTGTCCTGTTACATAAGTGTCCTGTTACAATAATGTCCTGTTACATAAGTGTCCTGTTACATTAGTGTCCTGTTACATTAATGTCCTGTTACATAAGTGTCTTGTTACATTAATGTCCTGTTACATTACTGTCCTGTTATTTAAGTGTCCTGTTGCATTAATGTCCTGTTACATTATTGTCCTGTTACATTAGTGTCCTGTTACATTAATGGCCTGTTACATAAGTGTCCTGTTACATTAGTGTCCTGTTACATAAGTGTCCTGTTACATTAATGTCCTGTTACATAAGTGTCCTGTTACATTAATGTCCTGTTACATACGTGTCCTGTTACATTAGTGTCCTGTTACATTAATGTCCTGTTACATAAGTGTCCTGTTACATTAATGTCCTGTTATATAAGTGTCCTGTTACATTACTGTCCTGTTACATTAATGTCCTGTTACTGTCCTGTTATATAAGCGTCCTGTTACATTAATGTCCTGTTACATTAACGTCCTGTTACATTAATGTCCTGTTACATTAACGTCCTGTTACATTAGTGTCCTGTTACATTAGTGTCTTGTTACATTAATGTCCTGTTACATTAACGTCCTGTTACATTAGTGTCCTGTTACATTAGTGTCTTGTTACATTAATGTCCTGTTACATTAGTGTCCTGATACATTAATGTCCTGTTTCATTACTGTCCTGTTACATTAATGTCCTGTTACTTAAGTTTCCTGTTACATAAGTGTCCTGTTACTGTCCTGTTACATTAGTGTCCTGTTACATTAATGTCCTGTTACATTAATGTCCTTTTACATTAGTGTCCAGTAACATAAGTGTCCTGTTACATTAATGTCCTGTTACATAAGTGTCCTGTTACATAAGTGTCCTGTTACATAAGTGTCCTGTTATATTAATGTCCTGTTATATAAGTGTCCTGTTACATAAGTGTCCTGTTACTGTCCTGTTACATTAATGTCCTGTTACTGTCCTGTTATATAAGCGTCCTGTTACATAAAATGTATCCTGTTTTCTGTGTAAAATAAAACCTATCAAAATTAATCCGAGTCTATACAACAAGTTTTTTTTTCTGTTGTGGTGATTACATACTGAGGAAATCTGTTGATAATTCAAGCCAACAAGTATGTATTGAAGTTTAATGAACGATTATGGTATCGAAATCATCACTTAATCAAAAACCTGATTGGTTATAATTCTTGCATTAAATGTGATCATTTGAATCTAATTAAATCTGTATGTTTATAAAATTGACGTGCAAATGACATGTCAATAACTTGAGTAAGGCAAAACAGATAAATGTGTATCTACCAGATCAAATTGCGCTTGTTTTAGGCGATATATAACTCCATTACATGTATTTGTCGGTAATCAGTAATATATCTATCTTTATCTTTCATTCTTTGTCAGTCCATCGGAAGCCTATACATCGATTGGATTTACATTTAACATCGTTCATCCAACTGTTATATTAGCTGAAGATGGGTCATCATCATCGGCGGCTGTTATTGACCAGGACCATATTGTATGCTACATCAAGTTTTAGTGTTCCCAAACCCGTCTTATTCTTGTCTCTCGTGTGTGATCCCTCGGGACACACCCTCAAGCAATACCTATTGATAGCGGCGAGACCCCACCACTTACCATTTTGCGGTTAGTGACAAGTGTTATTGTACGGAATTCTATGTTTTGCCTCGGAATTCACCAGAATACACCAAACGAAGAACCTAGACAGATATAATTGAAATAGTTCAGACCCAACCCAAGTGACTGACCAAATTCTTGGCACGCTTTTGAGTAGATTGTTGGCATTTATGAAAAGACGACATTGCAATTTATATCGTAAAATCGTACATTGAATGTCTGAGATTTTCTTGTTAAAACACAATGCAAGCAATCATAATAGGATTTTTTAGGAAGCGATTTATCAAGTTAATAAAGGAAAACGTACACGTTGTATTAAAAAAATATTACAGAAAATAGCAATAACGAAACGTATAGAAAATAAAAGTACATATTTACAGTTTTATTACACAGTGATCTCACATACAAAAATGAGATTCTAATGTCACTATATAATATCATCCGACCTAAAAAAATACGAAATTGCTCAGCCGTCAATAAGTCATCCAAAACACCTTTGTTGCATTTTGTCAACAGAATCTTTGTTAGATATTATAATGATTCCTGATATTTATTAATTAGAACGGTCTTTATTTTCGTGTTTAATTACTGAACCTTGCCAGTGTTGTACGTATCATTCCTCGTACTAGCAGGGTAACAATTGTGTTATTATGCTATACACAGTAGGTAAACTCGGATGGTATAGTTCTATATGTATGTTTATATCTAGGATAAAACATACAATTTGATCAAAACAGAATCCCGTTCTTTAGCAATAAGACAATATCGGCGCAAATAAAATGTAAATCTTCTATTCGATAGTATAATTCTACGAGAAAAGAAAAGAAATGAGCCCAATATGCAGGGTGGATAAGACAATGTGCTGCTGACTTGTACATGTAAGTAGTCCTTATCGGCGACATCCTGATACGTGGTAATTTACGCTTTTCTCTGTATAATCTGAGATGGTTGTATATAATATACTTAATCAGCCATGTTTGCATCTAATCATACATAATGCTAATACATAATACTAACGCAATAAGAGTGATGTCCCTTGTACCGTCAGTTATATAATTAGTCTTTAACATCACTGACGAGTCCTAGAAGTCCGAAACAGCTGTATGATACAGTTTAGTTCATTTTTTGGCTCTACTGTATCTAATTAGAAAATATTTGATAGGTGCTATTAATTTATTTGTCTAATTTACAGTCTTCCATGCTAATTAAATATTCTGACCTGATCAATATTAATCGGAAAATGTAAACAAGAGTTGTCTTTCTTTGTACCCCATTAATGACTGTGTGCTAAACGATATATATGTAAATATGTTAATCACTGAACATATCAAGTAAATATATAAATATGGAATCAATGAAACAATACCAACGTGTACAGAAAAACTGTAATTCTGACCATTTATCGTTAAAACGTTGACGACATATAAATAACGGAAAATTCACAGAGAAATCCATCTGCTTCATCGACGACATCCGCCATACAAATCAAGTTCTGTGACGTAATGCAGAGTTTTCAAAATGACAACTATCAAGCTTCATCATATCTACATGTAAAAAAGAATCCAATTATCAACCCTCTTATCTCTACATTCAGAAACCCTATCGTTTGTAAGTCTTGCATATTAAATTAGCCGCGACTTACACCACATTGGTAAAGGACACTACAGATGTTGCCAAACAGAAATGGAAAGTCCACGGTAGTGAAATTAAAATCAGAGTGCCATAAAACTTAATAGGACGCTCTCCAAGTTGGCAAGGTTATAAGTAACAATCGAAGTAAGCGTCTGATGTAGGGGGTTCTAATTGTTTTCCTTAGTCGGGTCAAAGTTTCGATCCTAAGCATCACCGATTAATCTTAGAAGGACGAAACAACTGTTTGATGAAGTTTAATTCATTACTTGTATGAAAGGAAGACCACGGCAAAAGCATGATACATAGATTGCTTATTAACATTAAGAGATATATGGTAGTGTTTAAGAAAAAATACAACGAATTAAGTTTCTTTTAACAAATGCTTTACATTTTTGTAAAAGCAATGCTAATATTTATTCTGAAAATCCACAACTTCAACAGTAGGAAAACTACGATTTCCATTGTTTCGTTTTACAGCCGAAATAACAGAAGTAACAGTGTAGTCGTAACTGATCTTATCTAACTGATGTTATTGATCTTGGGTTAACTAAACAATGAATACAGAAAGTATATGGATTTCAGAATTACCGTTAAGTTCAACAACACAGTTCTTTTTTCACTTAAGTAAATATTGTGTAAGTCCAGACAATACTAGTATGACATAAGGAGAGGATCGGGATGTGGATGTGGCGATCAGTGTCTTTTTTACCAGTAATGTTCCGAGTATTACAGAACAGATGCCCGTCTGAATAGTTTTATTGAGTAAAAACATCAAATCTTAAACATATCATTATGGTTTTAAAACTTTTTGCTAATACACCTGGTTATCCACAGAAATTTGTCATTTTTATGAATACATCATGTGATCACGTCAACAGCAAGTTGTCCCTTTCACAAACACATAATGAGATAACTTTCACATAAAGTTGTCCTTTTTACTAAGACACGTTGTGATTATGTAAACAGCAAGTTGTTATTTTCACTAACACACCTTGTGATTATGTAAACAGCAAGTTGTTATTTTCACTAACACACCTTGTTATCACAACAAGTTGTAAGTCTTAAGAACACACCTTGTACTCGCTTGGATACTGGTGTACGTCGTTCTAATAATGATAGTGAGTTTTATATCTTGATCAATGGATATCAATATTTCTCTCTTTATAAACAAAATGCTACGAAAACGTGTACATGTTATCTCAGTGGAATATATGCTGGTACGATATAACGTTAGACAGTGATCATTATAGTAGTTTCATTCTTGTCAACTGTTTTCTCACCTAAGAAAACCACATTACATCCTAGGTTTGGGAAGTTTAACATTCACCAAAATCTGCTTCCCCTTTTCCGTACCATCTCGTCCATCTAGTACGATAGTGCTAGCACGCCGAACACTGGCCATTTATCTGATGACGGTGACCGTGTGGTCATCGAAACGTCACACTCAAATCCTCTACTGATTGTGTTAAATTGGTTATATTTTTTCATAGGTCACTGCTATCATTTAGTCGTTTTGTGCTAGTTTTCTGCGAATGTATTCATTTCCACTACTATTGAAGTATCAAATTTGTCTCGGAAATATGATAACTTAGGATTAAAAAGAACACAAACTGTGTACGATTAGTACAACAGTTACTTGGTGTTTCGAATTGGGCATCTAGTTCCAATTCATCAAATCTGTGATTAAAAGATAAGATGGTGGGTTTTTCCTGTGGATAGATACTTGACTTTGACGAGATGATAACAATCATCTAGTGATCGAGTATTTGGGCGCTATATAAATCGATATAACTGAACAGTTACCTTGTAATTAATCCTGTGAAGTATCAGGGAAAACGTCACGAGGAGGAACTGTTTCCGACTTCCGGAATCACCCACACATCGACCTTCACGACTGTACAGGGATGGCCACGGTGTTCTTATTGCCATCTATGTTTAGTTGTAATGTTGCTAATTTCAAAGACAGTTTCCGGACGAAGGATCTTGTTATTGTCAATCCCGCTACTTATCCATGGAGAGAATTGCACCTTGAATCATGCTGTAGCGAGACAGTAATCGAGCAGAGACAGTTTCCCTGTCTTTCGTATGACCTGTGCCTCATTTACACTCGGTCGCAGGATATTTCAAAATCAAATCGCTTTTAGATTTCCTACATAATGATAAAGATAGAAAATAAGTCATTGTGACGTATATATGTCTGAAACGATAGTTTATTTTTTTCAGTCAATCAGGGCTAGTGAACCTTGGCTTCAAACGTTTGGCCAAAAACATCACTGACGAGTCCTAGCAAAACCTTGTATGTCTTTTGTATAATCGTCAAAATGACGACAATGAAAAGTATTCATATTGTCATCCTACAGACACAGCGTAGTATGTGAAGATCACAGACTATAGTGTAGTTAGTAGAGCATTGGATTGGTCACACTGGTGATGTGATCCATGCTCCAGGCATTTTTTGTTTCAAATGAATCTATAATAAACCATCACGCTGCACTGGTATGGTTATGCCTTTCCCAGTGTTTTCGAGGGAGGAAAATGTCACAAATAGTACTGGAAAGTGACCAATCTCAAAATGACCTTGGCTCTATAGGTCAACAAATAAGCAAACATTGACTTTGCATCCATAAAGATATGCTATTACCATGAAATTACAATTCATATCAACATGTATGTTTTAAAGCGTCAAAGCTATTGAGATCGTAACATAAAGATCATAATAATCGTCTCGTTCATCATGTGCATTGAACAATTAACACTAGTTTATGTATTTTAAAAATAGCCGCTTTTATAAAGAAATAATTTCAAAGATAATATTTTCAAATCAAATGAATCCCTACTGTTAAGTACATATATGCAATTTCAACAAAAATATCAACGAAAAGGTATAGGCCAGGAAGAAAAATGTCAACCCTCGCTGTAGCTTCATGTAGTGCAACAATTTATAAGGCTTTGCCAAAATAAGAAAAAAATGGAGACTCATGGAAAAATTAGTAAGACCAGGTGTTCTAAAAGAGTAAGCGTCTTCTGCTTCATCGACTGCCCCACTATATAAATCTTGGTCAATCTTAAGTTATGTTACGTTCCCAAATGAGAAAACGTAAACAACAATGCAAACAACAATGATAAAGTGTGTGAAGAGTACGATAAAATAACGCAAAGAACATTAAAACTTAAATAACAAAATAAAAAACATAACTTAATAGGACTCGTATTTGTAATACATTTTATATTTGAATATAATTAGTGATGATTAATTTATCAACCTGCCAGTATCTGATACTGAAATAAGTTGTGTGTTAGTATAGTATCTTTTTGTTCTAGTGTTCTTGTTTGCCATTGAGACATTATATAAGTGCAATTTGAATACGGCGTATTACCTATGTATTGGGAAGTATTTATAATAGAATTGAGACATGTAAATTATATGTCAGTTTATGGATGATATGAAGTCATGGTCTAAAAATTGTGTGCTAGTGTAAGGGCATGCGCGTGAATAGCACCTTTTGGTACAAATTGAGAATGTTGAATACATTATGTTCAAAGACGGAATTTAAGATTTACTGTATCTTAAGCTGTGAAGATTGCTATAATGACAGAAGGGAACCGATATCGAAATAAGGAAAGTGATCCGATACACTAGTTGTCTATAGCAGTTCAAGGTAGAGGATATCGTTTGATCATCTGAGTAATCACGTCTATGACGGACCTGTGTAAAGTCACATTCCCTATCAATTCCAAGAAGATAAGCTTATACATCATGGTGCGTCAAGCTTATGCAAATGTTAAAATCATGTATAACAATGTAATGTATATAATGTATTTGAGAATGAAATAGTTTTCGCCCTTTGATAACGAGTCACGAAAGTATTTGTACCACTCATGGGAGGGGTCCGGCTTTTTAAAACATTACTCACTATATGGGAAACTGTTTTTCATTAACAAACGACGTGAAGCATAATGACACATTTGACAGTAAAGACACTTGTAAAATTACTTGGTATCATCTAAAGCCATCAACGTGATTAAAAGGCTATGTTCCATCTTCAGTTTACAATACTGATGGTAGTGTGCACATTTTCATTTTACTATTGTGATAACATTCCCGCTGTTCACATTGATAAGGTTTTACTTCCAAATGATGACAACATTCAGCAGTTCACATATATTCAAATTGTATTTCCCAAGAGTGACAACATTCAGTCTGTTAACATAAATTCAGTTTTTATTTTACAATAATAACACGATTCAGTCTGTTTACATATATTCAGATTGTATTTCCGAGGGGTGACAACATTCAGGCTACTGTATTCAGTTTTTATTTCACCATCGTGACAACATTCAGGCTACTGTATTCAGTTTTTATTTCACCATCGTGACAACGTTCAGGCTACTGTATTCAGTTTTTATTTCACCATTGTGACAACGTTCAGGCTACTGTATTCAGTTTTTATTTCACCATTGTGACAACGTTCAGGCTACTGTATTCAGTTTTTATTTCACCATTGTGACAACGTTCAGGCTACTGTATTCAGTTTTTATTTCACCATTGTGATAACGTTCAGGCTACTGTATTCAGTTTTTATTTCACCATTGTGACAACGTTCAGGCTACTGTATTCAGTTTTTATTTCACCATTGTGACAACGTTCAGGCTACTGTATTCAGTTTTTATTTCACCATTGTGATAACGTTCAGGCTACTGTATTCAGTTTTTATTTCACCATTGTGACAACGTTCAGGCTACTGTATTCAGTTTTTATTTCACCATTGTGACAACGTTCAGGCTACTGTATTCAGTTTTTATTTCACCATTGTGACAACGTTCAGGCTACTGTATTCAGTTTTTATTTCACCATTGTGACAACGTTCAGGCTACTGTATTCAGTTTTTATTTCACCATCGTGACAACGTTCAGGCTACTGTATTCAGTTTTTATTTCACCATTGTGACAACGTTCAGGCTACTGTATTCAGTTTTTATTTCACCATTGTGACAACATTCAGTATGTTGACATATATTCAGTTTTTATTTCACCATCGTAACAACGTTCAGGCTACTGTATTCAGTTTTTATTTCACCATTGTGACAACGTTCAGGCTACTGTATTCAGTTTTTATTTCACCATTGTGATAACGTTCAGGCTACTGTATTCAGTTTTTATTTCACCATTGTGACAACATTCAGTTTGTTGACATATATTCAGTTTTTATTTCACCATCGTGACAACATTCAGGCTACTGTATTCAGTTTTTATTTCACCATCGTGACAACGTTCAGGCTACTGTATTCAGTTTTTATTTCACCACTGTGACAACGTTCAGGCTACTGTATTCAGTTTTTATTTCACCATTGTGACAACGTTCAGGCTACTGTATTCAGTTTTTATTTCACCATTGTGACAACGTTCAGGCTACTGTATTCAGTTTTTATTTCACCATTGTGACAACGTTCAGGCTACTGTATTCAGTTTTTATTTCACCATTGTCACATCATTAATTTGATATTCCATATCCGGTTTTGATAATGATAACAGCGGGGCTAATGACATGCATTGATCTTCTATCTTATTACTATCGTGAAAACAGAAAGTTGAAAAGAAACATCTAGTATTTTTTTTTCAATAGTTGAATTAATATAGATATCTATGGGTGAACAATTAGCACATTTTACTTGTATGTATATTCCATATACGTAACCGTCGATTTCTCTTCTTAATCAGGATCAAAGTCCTTATCAGATCGGGACCATCGTATTAGGTCAGGTGACCCACTGCCTGTTAATGTTAGATCGGGGAGTGAACCCCAGACGTTCAGTAAGATAGGCGAGAACTCTACCCTTTGTATCACAATCCATGTGGTTTGAAGCGGAAATATGAATAATTCCTTTTTAGTTTTGAAATAGAAGTATTTCGGGTTATCGTAGTTGAGTTATTAAACTCATCGTCTGGCCTTAAATTGAGCAAAATGGAAAATACGTGAAGATAGGTTTTAGCTTTAAGACATTCTAGGTACGTTTACAACAATGTTAGATAATCGGTTATGCTGTAGACGGATCTACAGCATTCAACATTTGATCTTGTTTAATTGAGCAATAAACCAAGACTAGTATATCTTGATTTTCATCACAGCTATCATATCCTATCAATGCTCGACACTAATAACACGACACCGAGGCCATGACAGCAGAAAAATATTTTCCTGTTTTAATGAATGACAATCTACATTTTATTGAAATTGTTTGGCATTTTTGACAATGTTTTTAATCATCTCCTTCCATACAAACCATTATCCGCTTGTCCTCCTCTGTTATAGAACACTAATGACAATATATATATATCATGACAGCTTGTCTATTCCGTCTGATGCTTTTTATATGTATATAAAATTGACTAAAAAAATAATAAGTTGTTTTTTACAGAACAATTGCTCAAATCACCTGTTAATATAATAGATTTTCTGAAGACATTGAATTGCATACTGGCAAAAAGTTCAAAGGATTTCATACAATTAATTAAACGTTTGATAGAATTATTACATTTATGTAAATGATTCAGTGAATACCATACTATAAAATTAAAGAGATAAGTCGAAATCATAATTGAGAACAGACTCATATTGTTAATCACATGTTATCGTATTATCTGCTGTAAGAAGAGCGACATGCTTGTCGAATTAATTGATTGTTAAGACGATACAAAAGCCTATGCTTATGTATTGTCTGCCGTCTTTAGGTCACTAACTGGTAGTTTAGGTCAGTGATAAGCCTAGCATATTGTTAAGAGATGACATTTAATGATAGGCAAATGTAATGAGACTTCATAAACGTTGTACAAAACAAATGTCTTTATTGCACGAATAAAGAGATCTAACAATTCTTAGGTAAGTTGTGTTAAAGTCTGATGCAAGCTAATATAAATAAAAAAGATGCATTCATTTACTTCCTTGAATAATTTTGACTATGTGCTATTAACTCAGGTATGTTCTGTTGACAATTTCAGCAAAACAAGGAACGAGTATTGTCAATTAGAACTTACGTTATTCCATTTTCAAGATCACTTGTAAATCGTGATCAAATTGATGCATGCACGTATACAAAATGATTCATTGTAAAAACACTGAAAATGAAAGTAATGCGTTCTGCTTGAAACAGTTGAACATCCATATATCACTTTAGAGTGGCCTGCCAAAGTATATTCAATATTTACACAAGTAGCTAAACTATTTAACTTCGTTGTTCATACACTTTTCTATGCCCTAGTTTTAATATAATTTTGATCGTTCCTTAACACCAGAAAAAAAAGTTTTCTTGACTTTCTGGTTTTCTGTGTGTTTTATATTTGTTTTAGATATCACATTCACACATTGGCATTTTGGCCCTCACCGTGTTAAACGCCGATACTGTATAACATGTACTGTAGCTTTAGTAGACAAAGGTTATATGGTAAGTCGTCCTATTGTGACCAAGTGTATTGGGTACATTGTTTCTGTGGCGGAAGTTAACCATAGATAACTGAATGCTTGTTCATTCATTCATCAGACTCATGAATGAACTGGGGACGTCTCCTGTAAACCGTTGATCAAGATGCCCTCGGTGACTTATTCTCAGTCGTATTTTATATCCCAAGGACATTTAAATAGTTGTAAATTTACACTCAAATTAAAAAAAAAAGTTAGTTCTGCTTTAGATAAGGATATGGACCCCCCGTGTATTTGCCCCCTGTCCTAGTCTGTTCCGAGTTAGGTGAGGTGGGGTGCTGACTTCGCCGTGTATTCCCCCACAGATTTTATGGTGACCAGCCTTTCAATAGATCCGTACATAGATCTACCTGTTCCTGACCATACACTGTGTCAGCTCAGTGTATCTAGACCCCTATGTTGGTCCCCAAGAGAGAAAGTGACTTAACTTTTATATACGTGTACGATAGAGGTCCACATCATGACGATTATAGATAAATAGTATGTATGTCTTTATAGAATATATAAATCATATGATTAGAATATTTAATCTTTGAGATTAAGACTTTGAGATACGAGACTTATGTGACAGACCGAATGCACTCTTTTTAGTGAATCAATACTACACTCTCAAAATACGTGCTAGCGAAAATGATAGTTATGTACCGTATGCCAATGCGTTTTGTCCTCTCGTTACAATTGTATTGTTGATACCGTGTGACGTATCACCTTACAACATATATGATATATGGAGGACAGTCAGCCCCTTCTGCCTACATCTGCCTCACAAGTAGTTCGACCACCAGTGACAGTAACCACAGAAAACAATTTATAACGATTGTAAATACTTTTGATTTACTTACACTGATAAAAAATAAACACGCTGAAACATTGAACGAAGTTAACCCCGTAACACATAACCAGTGGAATTTGATTTTGAAGCATATTGCATTGGTAGTAGATAATGTTTATTCCATACATGGTTTCCCACTGAACACACACACACACACACACACACACACACACACACACACACACACACACTCTCTCTCTCTCTCTCTCTCTCTCTCTCTCTCTCTCTCAACCTCTCTCTCCCTCCCCCCCCCTCTCTCTCTCCTCTCTCTCTCTCTCTCTGTATAAACAAGATAATGTTAGGTGGGTCTATTAGTATGTGACGTTAACACTCACCACAGTTAATTAATACATACATATATTGTACGCTATCATTACTGTGTTATAACATTTTATTTCCTTAATAATTATTATCATTTTGAATTCACTCTAATTGGGAAATCCTATTTCTGACGTGTTTTGATGTTCGTTACTATGCCTGGTGGTTTTAATGTTGCTTAACAATGTTTTTATTTCGGAGAATGATTTTAAGATTTTGTTAAAACAACGGTGTTTTCCTATAGAACGTGTTACAAATGGCCTACAATGTCATTCATTCATTATCACGTTTACGATATAGGCATACTATCACGTTCATTCATACCGTACTATACCCGATAAGCACATGCATCGATAATTAAGAATATTTTTCCATAATTGGAACAGTAGGCGCATTTATCAAATATGTGACGTCATAAATCAATAGTAGTTTTTTTACGATTATACTGAAGTTAAACAAATAGGATAATAAACTTATACATATACACTATCAGAGTTTGATGTATACATAGTATAAATATCATTTGATAGGAGAGTATCGGAGTATGATGTATACATAGACATAGTTAAGATTATCATCAGATTTAAATAAACCTACAACTATCACAATCTACTAAAATAACTGCTTCTCTATGATCCAAACGCCGTATAAATCTGAATCACCTGATGGGTATACAAAATGCTTTTCAACATAATCTCTATGTATAGCGATCTTTTGGCATCATTAGTACTGCTGCATTAGCGAAGAACCCTAATTTTATATACATTGATGCTATATTACTGATGAGTCCAAATTTCATCAAACTCAATGCTAAATGACCGAAAAGTCATATTAAGGACATCATTCCTATATTACCGAAAAAAACTTTATATACTTCATTGCTATATTTCAATGAGACGTATACCACGGAGTCCTTATCTTATGTATATCTATATCGATAAAAGGCAAGAAGATATCAACAGGAAAACACAATCACAATCAAAACTCGAATTCTTTAAAACTAGGGCAAAATATGACCAAAAGAAAGATTTGCATGATGCCTCCTGAAAAACGCGTTTTAATGACATATCTTCGAGTTCTTACTTCACATGCATTTTATCAAATGCCATATTTCCGAAGATTATCAACTTGTATAGACATTGCTATATTATCAAAGTGTCCTAATTTTGTGTTAAGCGGTGCTACATTACTTAAATCTTAATTACATATGCATAAATGCTATATTTCCGAATACTCATTATTATATATGATGTATTGTTAAACTAGCGAACAGCACTAAGTTGATATAAAATGTTATATTATCGAAGAGACCTAATTCCATATCTAGTTAACTACAATGTACAAAACAATATATTTCCTAAAAATATTGATCACCTATACGTAAATGCGTTTCAAGTAGGTGACCGGGTTTCGATCCCCAATCAGGCGTGAAAAGATGGCGGGTTGTAGGTTCGACCATTTTGTTTTTTTCCAGGTACTTTGCTTTCTTCTCAGTGTACGTTTTAATCAATTAATATTAGCTTATAGTGTGTTCCGGTATTGTTTTTTTTACATCAGATTGATGACAAATACTGATAATAACCGGAGACCTGTGTGTATACATATAATATATATAATAATACTGGTGTAATTATTTGAACATATAACTGCATTCATTCAAAAACTTCATCGGTGATACGTCGGAAAGAGAGATGTTTTCAATAAGCATCAAATCGTAATCTCACACCTGTCCTTCAATCTGATAGAGAGATATACATTCCTGATTCTATGTCTATTTTATTGGTTAACAATAATTACGGAGCAAATCTTATCATCATTCATTAACTTCAAGCCATTGCATTTACATGTAAATGTACAGTGGTTAATTAAATGTACATCCTACCATCTAATTTTAAATGAAATACTGACAGATAATATTGCAGTGTTGATTTAATAATACAGCCCCTCCACAGGTAGCACAAAAGGTAAGAATAGGAAAACAGTGTAAATGTCCTAGTGGATTGTGTAGGAACTTTGCCCTGGTTACGAACGAAAAGCTCTCTGACTGTTGTTACACCGCGCTGACAGCCGCCTGACATAAGTCAACGTGTATGATATAAACGGCATGTGCTGTTTTCTGGGAGGTAATGAAAAACGGTCCAAAAATATTTCATCCTGAAACTAATGACGTTATAAGATAATAATGACGTTAAAATATGCCCTGAAAACACTATTAAGGGATTAGATATCTATATCAGACCGTGTCCGATCTTAAGGTATTTACTGACTCCTGTTAAGCGTGTTATAATGACATATATATTTATCGCGTTATGGTCTATAAAGTTATACATGGCATAACGAGTGGTTAAAACAAGTTACCAGGATTAAAATATGTAAGAGTAAGGAACATGACGTCAAACGGGGCAGAATTCGTCAATGGGAAAGTTGACATGAAAAAACGGCCTTTTCTTTAATATAGATAAATAAAAATCACAGCATATTAACAGGATACTCATTCATACGCAAATTTTAGAACATCAAGAACACGAATATATGCTGGACCGTGTCACAATTCGCAAGAATGAAAATGTGGCATGAAAATTACCACCTTTTCATGCAAAATTAGAAATTTTGTAATAGTAGAGCAAAACAAAAGAATTAAACCGCACTGCTGTTTCGTCCATGTTGGGCTAGTCATTGTTTCTAAACGTACGGATTTGAAACACGTCCAACTTCATATCACACTAAGAAATTGAAAGTTTCTTTCTGGGACCGACAAGACAAGCGTAAATAAATCCCAATATTCTTCATTAACCAAAGTATCTCGGAATCCTGTGTTGTGAACTTGTCAATGTTGAGATATTACACAATATCTTTGAGTATCGCACCAACTACGACAAGCTAACACCATAGGTCGTAATGCAGGCCTGTTGCTATCAAGAAATTGAAATAATGACGTTTATCATAGTTCTTGTTTGAAATCTGACCATGTTTGTTCCGTTGAATGAAATTATTGAGTAAGCAGGTGACAACAGATGTTAAGGGTCTGTCATGTCCTGACCTTCCAATTCTTTAGGGCATATACGATGGGCATTGTCAATAAATCCCTCAATCAATCAAACAATGAATAAGACAAGAAGTCATCGATATCTTGGAAAGTGAAAATAAAGGACTAATCAAGACATTTTTGAACTGCTTTGATAAGCACTTCGATATATTCATTCTTGTATGAAAACAAGTCAGCCGAGAGTCACATTTGTTCCCAAAGGTATGCTAATAGATTCTTTGAATATCTGACCAAAAAAGTCGGCTAGAAGATATCAACCCGTGATTCTAATGATTTTTTGACCTTACCCTCTCTATATTTCCTCTTTAATTTGGACGTATTTTTCCACGGCAATATGTTTTTGCCGTTGTTCATCCTTCGTGGAATAGAAAACTTTCATGATAAGAGAACGTAAGACGTAACTCTAGTTAAGAATAAGGTATGGTAATGTACAGAATGGAGAATTCGGATGTTCTTATACTCTAAATGTTTTAATAAGAGAATGTTGAAGATTGGTCAACAGCGCTTTGAAATTCTTTAAAACCTAGATAGTATTATAGAGGGTTTTAGTGAACAGAATAACACATAGTCTAACTTTCATTTAACAGTACAAAGAATATTAGTGAGAAGGTTTGAACTTGTGTTTTGTTGTCAGTAAAGATTTCAAGCTGTTCATTATTTTAAGAGTGACAAACCGATTGAAATTAATACACTGTAAAAGTGAATCCAACGCAGCTTGCTTTTCATTCACCCACTCTCTGGTAGAGTATTCTATGAACTCATAAGTGTCTTAAAATTCAGGTTCCGAAACAAGGGCTGGTTTAAATGATATTTTAGACCCTTCATGAGAAAAACCTTCGTAGCTCGGCTTAACGCTTTGTATATATACCCAGCTGGACAATATTTATAAGGAGAGATAGGATACGATCACGTAGAAGGAGTGGTTTTTGGTCATCCTCATTCAGTCTTCTGCAGCGTTTGTTTGCAATTAAAAAGTTTAGAGGTAATGGGATTGAAGTAAGTGTAGGAAGTGACAGGGTATATCTGTACTAATGGTGTGGTGGGATGTTTTACCTTTAAATGATTTCTGATGTAAAATATTACATATGTTAATAGGATCTACATTCTTACTTGCTGACTCAACCTTTATAAAGCAACATGAGAGTTGATGAAGAATCACGGCTCTCTATACGGACAGTCTATAAAATGTTGTTTTCACCATACCAGTAATTCTATTAAGTCTCCACGCTATCTTCAACAGGTCATCAGGAGTTTTAGCTGAGTCCGCTTGAAGTTTTCATATGAAGAGGGGAAGTGAATACAACGTAGTTGATGTATAGTGCATGACTAGCGGTTTCTGTAACGTATCTACGAGATCGTCAAACTTGACAATGTATCCCGTAGATTTATTTTTCAATGTCTCTGTCAGTGGCTAAGATTACATTGAATCGAATAAAGTCTTATTGTTAGTATTACTGCATCTAGATGAGATAATCAGTCATTAGGCAACTTATTTTGCAGAATCGTGAAAGCAAGGACTACAAATCACCTTATATGTTAATATATGTTGTATGTTCGATATATAAATCTTTGCACACAAAAATGGAGAAATATGTCCAAGTGTCCATTACAGCCATATAACGCAGCAGTGCCCGTGAGTCTAATATAGTGGTCTCAACACTGCCGATGATCGGGTTGATGTTTGTACAATAAAATTGTAAAACAGTGTTTAAATTATACGGAATGGTCTTTATCCAATTCTATATTTACAGTAATATGCAAAATTCATATTAAACCTAACGGTTCATTTTGACTAACTCGAACGATTTCAAAATGGTTCTTTCGCACAAAGTATCTCAATTCAATGAGCATGCTGTTTCACTTTGATACAGAATTCATCAGCCTTTAGAAACGTATAGCAAATAAACATGTTCTTAAATTTTGAAATAAATTTTGATTTCTTAAAACTAACATGAAGTGTAACTTATCAGTCTCTATTCTTTATCTCAATGCAATCAACGTTATATGGATATCAAACAAATTAAGCTATATTTGATTAAAAAGCAGACAATAGGTGAATTGTTTTATTGCCATTCCGACTGTCCGCGATGTATTAGTGCACTTATTGTACAGAACAATGATTGACAGCGTGCCGGCTATCCCTCATTAGTCAAATTAAGATTATCACTAATTAAAAATCCTAATCTTGTTCATGGATTAAGCTAAACTATCCCTGTACTTAATGTGCTATTTGACAGATTACTGCATTCTAACCATAAACCTGCATTTTTTCATAACTATATCATTCAGAAGTAATAAAATCAAATACAGTTATCGTAAACGGTAGTGTGATGTTAGTACAAGTAGTGATCACTTCAAACAAAACAATAACTGATTATGCATACAGCAAGACAGCTTTTATTCTTTTGAAACCTTCAGCAAGATATCATTAATAAAGCGAAATAGACAAGTGACATGAAATCAAAAGAGATACATCATGAAGTCACTTGAACATGAGTGATATGGACAAACCAGGATCCCGAATGGCACACCTCCAATTCAAAACAATAAAGTTTGGAATTCAGTTTCTAAAAAAGAAAATGTAATAAAATGAAAATCTCAAACACTCGACATCTCTCTAGACATTTGAAAATAATATTCATATATATATATATGTAGGGTTTTCTAGTGGCGGCCTTAACAGATAATGTTTTGTTCTTTGCAGTGAGTGTCGACAAAGTATTACAGAAATATTGATCAAACAGACCAACAGATACTATATATATTTCTATGACAAGTACTTTGCAAACGTGTATATACATTCTCATGTGGAAAGCGAACGCCACATATAATGTTGTTTAGCTAACGCGGACCTTGGATGAATTAAAATTGGTGAAAAGGGTGTAAAATTGCTTTGTGGATAAAAACAAGATATTTGATATGATTTAACGACCATTAGTACTGATGAATGGATCCGTTTTACATCGGATGCATCTAGTGACAACAACAGCTGTTTTATAAATTGTTTTCTACACAATTTTAACCACAAAAATGCTGAAATTTGATGTTGGGATATTAAGAGAGCAATGATATAGAAGTAATGATTTAATCACCAATGTGTTGATCGTGTGTCTTCTATCATACACACAATACTACATATCTACCACACCGCACTCTGCCAAACACAATTGTCTAAGAACTTAGCCCTGGTTACTAACGAAAGGCTTCGTATGGTCGCTGTATTGTGTTGACAGCTAGCTTACAACACTTGGTAAAGCATCGAATCGCTATAAATTAATCTGATTTAAAGAATGGACACTCAAACTGGGATGTTTAAACACCAACAATTGTCGTTTTACTAAAATAAAAGATTTTCTTTACATTTTTATGAAATACTTATTTGTTACCGTATTTAAATACAATTCAGTATTTCAGAGTACCAATGAAATACATATATTTTGTATTTACCTTAAAACATTCAAAAGGTTCCGGAATCATTAGATTATATATATGTACAGGCAAAATATTGTATATGTGCGTCGTCGTTGTCTCGCCTCCTCCTAGTTTGACCTAGGTCCATCTCAAGTTTATAAAGTAAGCGGTATATTCAATATGATAACAAAAGTCCAGTGCACTTTGTCATTAGAATCTAAGATAATCAATATAGATCAGGTGCATGAATGTAGAAATACCGATTTATCATTAAAATAACGTTTGTGATTAGATTAGTCAACTTCAGTTCACCTTATGCAAGAAGTGAAGTGTGAACTATATATGTTGTTATTCTGTTTTAACGAATATTTAACACATAAATTTTGTGGAACGAAAATTGTTTAAAGCTTCATCATGCTGTCTGATACCAATGTGACAACGTTCGACGATCTCAATCATATCTATCATTATTTCTATGATTGGATACGTGGTCCTTTTTATTTCATTTTTTTTTTATTTATTTATTTTTCGATTACAATGCTAGAACAAAAACATCATCTTTTAAAATTTCAATTAGCACTGAAACTAAAACGTTTCACTACAGAAAAAAAAAAAATAAAATGATGTTCAGAGCAGTCATGCATGTCTTCACGCTTAGGGATGATCAATATAGAATAAGAAAGATCGTCTACAATAACCAAGAGTCATAACGAAGACCAAAGAAACACTAACAGTATATTCTCACTTCTTAATCTATGATATTCGTTGTTTAGGTATATACTTATGTAAGTAAAAAAGTTAAATAATTCAATTAAAAGGTATCAGCTGATTTCAGTTAGTCCTCTACTATAATTTACATAGACATGTGCCTTATTCAAAAGTGATGCTGTTTTCTGTGGTCGAACATTCTTATCTATCTCTGTCTTTTCTGTGGCGGCGATTTATGATATCCAAAGAATATACAAAAATAGCGTTGTCTTTATAATGTTTTATTTTACATTAGTAGGATTTGATACATCAAGCAAATCAACAAATTAAAATAATTAGACAAGTAATAAATAGAAAACATAAAGACAGCTGATTTTCAATGTTTGTGTCTCGCTGGGTTGTTATTATTTAAACCAGAATATATCAAGAATTCTGAAGCAAAGGTTTGACTTCTAGATATTCGTCACACAGTACAATCAAAGTAGCTTACAACTTAAATGTTTTCATCACTTTCTGAAATATTCAATAACTTGAGTTTTATTGTGTTGGCAATGATCGTCAATGATGTTGACTATTAATCAAAATATGTAAAAAACTATTTAGTGTATATTATAAATGCTGTATAATAACCATTAAACCAGATAGAATTCCCGTTTTTACATAAATTGTACCGAGTTAAACTTCACACTTAATCACATGAATGATCAAGTAACTGAAGTCATAATATATTTTTCGCAATTGCTAAAAAATAAAGAAGTCATTTTGATAGATAAGAAAATGGTATTTTTTTCAAAATTAATTAAACAGATTTGATTTTTATCTCTTACAATCAGTCATTAACTCATACTTGGCAATATGTGTTAGTTCAGCCAGTTCATTTATGGGATGACAGTTCATTTTGGCATAGATCCACAGCATGTGCCGTCTAATTTCCCACGAAAAGACTTCTGTTCTTATCTCAACAGCTGTCAACATATATATCGTGCCGGTTTTGTTGTTGAATATTTCCAGTCATTATTTGGCGAGCGATTCTGTTTTATATGACAAATTGATATAATTAATCAGTACTGCATTGTTTAAAGATAAAACGCGCGTAGTTCCGTGTAAAGTGACTGATAACTCGGCACAAATTTTGTGGTTTTGAATCATTCACGCGTAATATATGTTTCGACATTTTATCTAATTAAAATTCATATCAATCAACTAATAAACAATTAAGATAGAATCGATGACACACGATTGTTGTACTGCCAAAATATACTTGCGTTAGGATTATTGTGAGTGATTCGATATTTGTCTCATCAGTAGTGCGATCAAACTAAAATTGCGATCAACCCGTAATATATCAATATCTACAAATATAATCGATCTTATAGACAACCGTTTGTTCCAAATATTTTTCTGGTTTTGTTTAATCAAGATAATATTACAACTTGAAAGAATTTATAAAAATCACGATGATAATGTTTTGAAAACAATGCGTGCAATTACTCGTTCGAACAAAGTTCAAAAGAGTCGGTTTGCGGTGACAATAGTGTTTATGGTTAAACCGACATTTTACCCGGACTTTGTGATCAAATGTCCTGTCAGCTTATCACTAAGGGTTTACCTTTATATTTAGGTACTACTTCGATCGTTGAATTTCATCTTAATCATTGAAATCGAAATGAGACCTTATAGATTATTGGTTCTCTGCAATCTATAACTTATGAACCAATTAAACTAACTTTAATTCTAATTCATTCGTCAAGCTTCATGCAACAGAATACACGTCTCCTATTACAAAAGAAGTCTCGCCTTTTGTTATTTCAAGGATGACGATTCAAACATTGTGTCAAAATGGTTTTAAGCTTTTATATCACAAACGTAGCAATATTTTGTTCACAAACATTCTATATCCGCGCGGTTTCCTTGCATACCACATAAAAGAACAATAGGAATGCCACTAAGGAATTTGGAAATATTCTGCAGAGTTTTGATTGAAATGGTCTGATAATGGTCTTGTTTGTTTGCTATTGAAATGTTTGGTGCTGGTCCAACGGGTCACCTAGGTACATCAAACACAAATTTTAGGGGCTGCTGTCAGCTGTGAGCGCATATGTAAGGGAGAAGGCAGTATCCTTGTTTCTTAACACACGATGCCTCTCATGAGATAAATACCTCAAAGATATTCTTCACAACATATTACATGTACTGACGGTATGAGGGAATTAGTAGTGATATATGACGGAAAATGGGCTATTAAATCCAGTGATATCTAGCTTGTGGAAGCAATTTCTTTTCTATTCTCTTAAAGATACTTTGATTTATATTTAGATATTTTTTGGTTGTTTTGTGACTTGAGTTAAGTGTTCATGTGCTAACGATTGTATCCAATTGTCCAGAATCAACAACGAAAATCCCAAATTCAATAAAACCAAGGCAAATTTCAACAAAGGAAAGATATACATGGGGGACTCCTGTAACGATATTAAAACAAACTTTCCAGAAGAGTGAGAGTCCTCTTCTGGAATATTTGCATAAACATGTAAGAAAGATACTGTTGGAATAACCATCAGAATCAAATGTATCTCTTCTTTCATACCAGCTAAGGTTTGAAAACACACAGATTTTGTTATCCATTAACCTGTTACATACCAAAGTGTCAGTACACACAGACTTTGTTATACATTAACCTGTCACCAACATACCAAAGTGTCAGTACACACAGATTTTGTTATATATTAACCTGTTACATACCAAAGTGTCAGTACACACAGACTTTGTTATACATTAACTGTTACATACCAAAGTGTCAGTACACACAACCTTTGTTATACATTAACCTGTTACCTACATACCAAAGTGTCAGTACACACTGACTTTGTTATACATTAACCTATCACCTACCAAAGTGTCAGTACACACAGACTTTGTTATACATTAACCTGTTACCTACCAAAGTGTCAGTACACACAGACTTTGTTATACATTAACTGTCACATACCAAAGTGTCAGTACACACAGACTTTGTTATACATTAACCTGTTACATACCAAAGTGTCAGTACACACAGACTTTGTTATACATTAACCTGTTACATACCAAAGTGTCAGTACACACAGACTTTGTTATACATTAACCTGTTACATACCAAAGTGTCAGTACACACAGACTTTGTTATACATTAACCTGTTACATAGCAAAGTGTCAGTACACACAGACTTTGTTATACATTAACCTGTTACATACCAAAGTGTCAGTACACACAGACTTTGTTATACATTAACCTGTTACCTACCAAAGTGTCAGTACACACAGACTTTGTTATACATTAACCTGTTACATACCAAAGTGTCAGTATACCCAGAATTTGTTATACATTAACTGTTACCTACATACCAAAGTGTCCGTACACACAGACTTTCTTTGACATTCACCTGTTACATACCAAAGTGTCAGTACACACAGACTTTGTTATACATTAACCTGTTACCTGCCAAAGTGTCAGTACACACAGACTTTGTTATACATTAACCTGTTACCTGCCAAAGTGTCAGTACACACAGACTTTGTTATACATTAACCTGTTACATACCAAAGTGTCAGTACACACAGACTTTGTTATACATTAACCTGTTACATACCAAAGTGTCAGTACACACAGACTTTGTTATACATTAACCTGTTACATACCAAAGTGTCAGTACACACACTTTGTTATATATTAACCTGTTTAATACCAAAGTGTCACTATACCCACTTTGTTATGCATTAACCTGTTACCAACATACCAAAGTGTCAGTACACACAGACTTTGTTATACATTAACCGTTTGCCTACATACCAAAGTGTCAGTATACACAGACTTCGTAATACATTAACCTGTTACATACCAAAGTGTCAGTTCACACAGACTTTGTTATACATCAACCTGTTACATACCAAAGTGTCAGTACACACAGACTTTGTTATACATTAACCTGTTACATACCAAAGTGTCAGTATACACAGACTTTGTTATACATTAACCTGCTACATACCAAAGTGTCAGTACATACACTTTGTTATACATTAACCTTTTACATACCAAAGTGTCAGTACCCACAGACTTTCTTATACATTAACCTGTTACCTACCAAAGTGTCCGTACACACAGACTTTGTTATACATTAACCTGTTACATACCAAAGTGTCAGTACACACAGACTTTGTTATATATTAACCTGTTACATACCAAAGTGTCAGTACACACAGACTTTGTTATACATTAACCTGTTACATACCAAAGTGTCAGTACACACAGACTTTGTTATACATTAACCTGTTACCTACCAAAGTGTCAGTACACACACTTTGTTATACATTAACCTGTTACATACCAAAGTGTCAGTACACACACTTTGTTATACATTAACCTGTTACATACCAAAGTGTCAGTACACACAGACTTTGTTATACATTAACCTGTTACCTCCCAAAGTGTCAGTACACACAGACTTTGTTATATATTAACCTGTTACATACCAAAGTGTCAGTACACACAGACTTTGTTATACATTAACTGTTACATACCAAAGTGTCAGTACACACAGACTTTGTTATACATTAACCTGTTACATACCAAAGTGTCAGTACACACAGACTTTGTTATACATTAACCTGTTACCTACATACCAAAGTGTCAGTACACACAGACTTTGTTATATATTAACCTGTTACATACCAAAGTGTCAGTACACACAGACTTTGTTATACATTAACCTGTTACCTGCTAAAGTGTTAGTACACACAGACTTTGTTATACATTAACCTGTTACATACCAAAGTGTCAGTACACACAGACTTTGTTATACATTAACCTGTTACATGCCAAAGTGTCAGTAGACCCATACTTTGTTATACCTTAACCTGCTACCTACATATCAAAGTGTCCGTACACACATTCTTTGTTATACATTAACCTGTTACCTTTCAAAGTGTCAATACACACAGACTTTGTTATACATTAACCTGTTACATACCAAAGTGTCAGTACACACAGACTTTGTTATACATTAACCTGTTACATACCAAAGTGTCAGTACACACAGACTTTGTTCTACATTAACCTCTTACCTACATACCAAAGTGTCCATACACACATACTTTGTTATACATTAACCTGCTACTTACATACCAAAGTGTCAGTACACACAGACTTTGCTATATATTAACCTGTTACATACCAAAGTGTCAGTATACCCAGAATTTGTTATACATTAACCTGTTACCTGCCAAAGTGTCGGTACACACAGACTTTGTTATACATTGACCTGTTACCTGCCAAAGTGTCAGTACACACAGAATTTGTTATACATTAACCTGTTACATACCAGTGTCAGTACGTACATACTTTGTTATACATTAACCTGTTACCTGCTAAAGTGTCAGTACACACAGACTTTGTTATATATTAACTGTTACATAACAAAGTGTCAGTACAGACAGACTTTGTTATACATTAACCTGTTACCAACATACCAAAGTGTCAGTACACATAGACTTTGTTATACATTAACCTGTTACATACCAAAGTGTCAGTATACACAGACTTTGTAATACATTAACCTGTTACCTACATACCAAAGTGTCAGTACACACAGACTTTGTTATACATTAACCTGTTACCTACATACCAAAGTGTCAGTACACACAGACTTTGTTATACATCAACCTGTTACATACCAAAGTGTCAGTACACACAGACTTTGTTATACATTAACCTGTTACATACCAAAGTGTCAGTACACACAGACTTTGTTATACATTAACCTGTTACATACCAAAGTGTCAGTACACACAGACTTTGTTATACAGTAATCTGTTATATACCAAAGTGTCAGTACACACAGACTTTGTTATACATTAACTGTTACATACCAAAGTGTCAGTACACACAGACTTTGTTATACATTAACCTGTTACCTACATACCACAGTGTCAGTCCACACAGACTTTGTTATATATTAATCTGTTACCTACATACCAAAGTGTCAGTACACAAAGACTTTCTTATACATTAACTGTTACATACCAAAGTGTCAGTACACACAGACTTTGTTATACATTAACTGTTACATACCAAAGTGTCAGTACACACAGACTTTGTTATACATTAACTGTTACATACCAAAGTGTCAGTACACACAGCCTTTGTTATACATTAACCTGTTACCTGCCAACCAAGTGTCAGTAGACATAGACTTTTTTTATACGTTAACTGTTACCTATCAAATTGTCAGTACACACAGACTTTGTTATACATTAACCTGCTACCTACCAAAGTGTCAGTACACACAGACTTTGTTATACATTAACCTATCACCTACCAAAGTGTCAGTACACACAGACTTTGTTATACATTAACCTGTTACATACCAAAGTGTCAGTACACACACTTTGTTATGCATTAACCTGTTACCTACATACCAAAGTGTCAGTACACACAGACTTTGTTATACATTAACCTGTTACATACCAAAGTGTCAGTACACACACTTTGTTATACATTAACCTGTTACATACCAAAGTGTCAGTACACACAGACTTTGTTATACATTAACTGTTACATTACAAAGTGTCAGTACACACAGACTTTGTTATACATTAACCTGTTACATACCAAAGTGTCAGTACACACAGACTTTGTTATACATTAACCTGTTACATACCAAAGTGTCAGTACACACAGACTTTGTTATACATTAACTGTTACATACCAAAGTGTCAGTACACACAGACTTTGTTATACATTAACCTGTTACATACCAAAGTGTCAGTACACACAGACTTTGTTATACATTAACCTGTTACCTACATACCAAAGTGTCGGTACACACAGACTTTGTTATACATTAACCTGTTACCTGCCAAAGTGTCAGTACACACAGACTTTGTTATACATTAACCTGTTACATACCAAAGTGTCAGTACGTACATACTTTGTTATACATTAACATGTCACCAGCATACCAATGTGTCAGTACACACACACTTTGTTATACATTAACTGTTACATTACAAAGTGTCAGTACACACAGACTTTGTTATACATTAACCTGTTACATACCAAAGTGTCAGTACACACAGACTTTGTTATACATTAATCTGTTACATACCAAAGTGTCAGTACACACAGACTTTGTTATACATTAACCTGCTACCTACATACCAAAGTGTCAGTACACACACTTTGTTATACATTAACCTGTTACATACCAAAGTGTCAGTACACACACTTTGTTATACATTAACCTGTTACCTACCAAAGTGTCCGTACACACAGACTTTGTTATACATTAACCTGTTATATACCAAAGTGTCAGTACACACAGACTTTGTTATACATTAACCTGTTACATACCAAAGTGTCAGTACACACAGACTTTGTTATACATTAACCTGTTACATACCAAAGTGTCAGTACACACACTTTGTTATACATTAACCTGTTACATACCAAAGTGTCAGTACACACACTTTGTTATACATTAACCTGTTACATACCAAAGTGTCAGTACACACAGACTTTGTTATACATTAACCTGTTACCTACATACCAAAGTGTCAGTACACACAGACTTTGTTATACATTAACCTGTTACATACCAAAGTGTCAGTACACACACTTTGTTATACATTAACCTGTTACCTACATACCAAAGTGTCAGTACACACAAACTTTGTTATACATTAACCTGTTAGATACCAAAGTGTCAGTACACACACTTTGTTATGCATTAACATGTTACCTACATACCAAAGTGTCAGTACACACAGACTTTGTTATACATTAACCTGTTACCTACATACCAAAGTGTCAGTACACACAGACTTTGTTATACATTAACCTGTTACATACCAAAGTGTCAGTACACACAGACTTTGTTATACATTAACTGTTCCATACCAAAGTGTCAGTACACACAGACTTTGTTATACATTAACCTGTTACATACCAAAGTGTCAGTACACACAGACTTTGTTATACATTAACCTGTTACATACCAAAGTGTCAGTACACACAGACTTTGTTATACATTAACCTGTTACATAGCAAAGTGTCAGTACACACAGACTTTGTTATACATTAACCTGCTACCTACATACCAAAGTGTCAGTACACACAGACTTTGTTATACATTAACCTGTTACATACCAAAGTGTCAGTACACACACTTTGTTATACATTAACCTGTTAGATACCAAAGTGTCAGTACACACAGACTTTGTTATACATTAACCTGTTACATACCAAAGAGTCAGTATACACACTTTGTTATACATAAACCTGTTACATACCAAAGTGTCAGTAGACCCATACTTTGTTATAAATTAACCTGTTACATACCAAAGTGTCAGTACACACAGACTTTGTTATACATTAACATGTTACCTACATACCAAAGTGTCAGTTCACACACTTTGCTACATACCAAAGTGTCAGTACACATAGATTTTGTGATACATTAACCCTTTGCCTACATACCAAAGTGCCAGAACACAGAGACTTTGTGATACATTAACCTGTTACCTACATATAAAAGTATCAGTAAACACAGACTTTGTTATACATTAACCTGTTACCTACCAAAGTGTCAGTACACACAGACTTTGTTATACATTAACCTGTTACATACCAAAGTGTCAGTACACACAGACTTTGTTATACATTAACCTGTTACATACCAAAGTGTCAGTATACACACTTTGTTATACATTAACCTGTTACATACCAAAGTGTCAGTATACCCATACTTTGTTATATATTAACCTGCGACCTACATACCAAAGTGTCCGTACCCACAGACTTTGTTTTTACATTAACCTGTTACCTACATACCAAAGTGTCCGAACACACATACACACAGACTTTGTTATATATTAACCTGCTACATACCAAAGTGTCAGTACACACACACTTTTGTTATGAATTAACCTGTTACCTACATACCAAAGTGTCAGTACACACAGACTTTGTTATACATTAACCTGTTACATACCAAAGTGTCAGTACACACACTTTGTTATGCATTAACCTGTTACCTACATACCAAAGTGTCAGTACACACAGACTTTGTTATACATTAACCTGTTACCTACATACCAAAGTGTCAGTACACACAGACTTTGTTATACATTAACCTGTTACATACCAAAGTGTCAGTACACACAGACTTTGTTATACATTAACCTGTTACATACCAAAGTGTCAGTACACACAGACTTTGTTATACATTAACCTGTTACCTACCAAAGTGTCAGTACACACAGACTTTGTTATACATTAACCTGTTACATACCAAAGTGTCAGTACACACAGATTTTGTTATACATTAACCTGTTACCTACATACCAAAGTGTCAGTACACACAGACTTTGTTATACATTAACCTGTTACCTACATACCACAGTGTCAGTACACACAGACTTTGTTATACATTAACCTGTTACATACCAAAGTGTCAGTACACATAGACTTTGTTATACATTAACTGTTACATTACAAAGTGTCAGTACACACAGACTTTGTTCTACATTAACCTGTTACCAACATACCAAAGTGTCAGTACACATAGACTTTTTTATACATTAACCTGTTACCTACCAAAGTGTCAGTACACACAGACTTTGTTATACATTAACCTGTTACATACCAAAGTGTCAGTACACACAGACTTTGTTCTACATTAACCTGTTACCTACATACCAAAATGTCCGTACACACATAGATTGTTATATATAAACCTGTTACATACCAAAGAGTCAGTACACACACTTTGTTATGAATTAACCTGTTACCTACATACCAAAGTGTCAGTACACACAGACTTTGTTATACATTAACCTGTTACCTACATACCAAAGTGTCAGTACACACAGACTTTGTTATACATTAACCTGTTACATACCAAAGTGTCAGTACACACAGACTTTGTTATACATTAACCTGTTACATACCAAAGTGTCAGTAGACCCATACTTTGTTATACATTAACCTGTTACCTTTCAAAGTGTCAGTACACACACACTTTGTTATACATTAACTGTTAGATTACAAAGTGTCAGTACACACTGACTTTGTTATACATTAACCTGTTACATACCAAAGTGTCAGTACACACACACTTTGTTATACATTAACCTGCTACCTATATACCAAGTGTCAGTACACGTAGACTTTTTGATACATTAACTGTTATCTACCAAATTGTCAGTACACACACTTTGTTATACATTAAACTGTTATATACCAAAGTGTCAAAACACTGACAGTTTGGTAGGTAACAGTTAATGTATAGAAAATTTCTGTGTACTGACACTTGGTATGTAGGTAACAGGTTAAGTCTGTGTGTAGTGGCACACATAACAAGTTAATGTTGGTATGTAGGTAACAGGTTAATGTATAACAAAGTCTGTGTGTACTGACACTTTGGTATGTAGGTAACAGGTTAATGCATAACAAAGTGTGTGTACTGACACTTTGGTATGTAACAGGTTAATGTATAACAAAGTCTGTGTGTACTGACACTTTGGTATGTAACAGGTTAATGTATAACAAAGTCTGTGTGTACTGACACTTTGGTATGTAGGTAACAGGTTAATGTATAACAAAGTCTGTGTGTACTGACACTTTGGTATGTAGGTAACAGGTTAATGTATAACAAAGTCTGTGTGTACTGACACTTTGGTATGTAGGTAACAGGTTAATGTATAACAAAGTCTGTGTGTACTGACACTTTGGTATGTAGGTAACAGGTTAATGCATAACAAAGTGTGTGTACTGACACTTTGGTATGTAACAGGTTAATGTATAACAAAGTCTGTGTGTACTGACACTTTGGTATGTAGGTAACAGGTTAATGTATAACAAAGTCTGTGTGTACTGACAATTTGGTATGTAACAGGTTAATGTATAACAAAGTGTGTGTACTGACACTTTGGTATGTAGGTAACAGGTTAATGTAGAACAAAGTCTGTGTGTACTGACACTTTGGTATGTAGGTAACAGGTTAATGTATAACAAAGTCTGTGTGTACTGACACTTTGGTATGTAGGTAACAGGTTAATGTATAACAAAGTATCTGTGTACAGACACTTTGGTAGGTAACAGGATAATGTATAACAAAGTCTGTGTGTACTGACACTTTGGTATGTAGGTAACAGGTTAATGTATAACAAAGTCTGTGTGTACTGACAGTTTGGTATGTAGGTAACATGTTAATGTATAACAAAGTCTTTGTGTACTGACACTTTGGTATGTACGCAAAGGGTTAATGTATAACAAAGTCTGTGTGTACTGACACTTTGGTATGTAACAGGTTAATGCATAACAAAGTCTGTGTGTACTGACACTTTGGTATGTAGGTAACAGGTTAATGTATAACAAAGTCTGTGTGTACTGACACATTGGTATGTATCAGGTTAATATATAGCAAAGTCTGTGTGTACTGACACTTTTAAAGGTAAGAGGTTAATGTATAACAAAGTCTGTGTGTACTGACACTTTGGTAGGTAACAGGTTAATGTATAACAAAGTATGTGTGTACTGACACTTTGGTATGTAACAGGTTAATGCATAAGAAAGTATATGTGTACTCACACTTTGGTATGTAGGTAACAAGTTAATGTATAACAAAGTGTTTGTACTGACACTTTCGTAGGTAACAGGTTAATGTATAGTAAAGTCTGTGTGTACTGACACTTTGGTATGTAACAGGTTAATGTATAACAAAGTCTGTGTTTACTGATACTTTCGTATGTAGGTAACAGGTTAATGTATAACAAAATCTGTGTGTACTGACACTTTGGTATGTAGGTAACAGGTTAATGTATAACAAAATCTGTGTGTACTGACACTTTGGTATTAACAGGTTAATGTATAACAAAGTCTGTGTGTACTGACACTTTGGTATGTAGGTAACAGGTTAATGTATAACAAAGTCTGTGTGTACTGACACTTTGGTAGGTAACAGTTAATGTATAAAAAAGTCTATGTGTACTGACACTTGGTATGTAGGTAACAGGTTAATGTATAACAAAGTCTGTGTGTACTGACACTTTGGTATGTAGGTAACAGGTTAATGTATAACAAAGTCTGTGTGTACTGACACTTTGGTATGTAGGTAACAGGTTAATGCATAACAAAGTGTGTGTACTGACACTTTGGTATGTAACAGGTGAATGTAAAAGAAAGTCTGTGTGTACGGACACTTTGGTAGGAAACAGGTTAATGTATAACAAAGTCTGTGTGTACTGACACTTTGGTATGTAGGTAACAGGTTAATGTATAACAAAGTCTGTGTGTACTGACACTTTGGTAGGTAACAGGTTAATGTATAACAAAGTCTGTGTGTACTGACACTTTGGTATGTAACAGGTTAATGTATAACAAAGTCTGTGTGTACTGACGCTTTGGTATGTAGGAAACAGGTTAATGTATAACAAAGTCTGTGTGTACTGACACTTTGGTATGTAACAGGTTAATATATAACAAAGTCTGTGTGTACTGACACTTTGGTATGTAACAGGTTAATGTATAACAAAGTCTGTGTGTACTGACACTTTGGTAGGTAACAGGTTAATGTATAACAAAGTCTGTGTGTACTGACACTTTGGTATGTATGTAACAGGTTAATGTATAACAAAGTCTGTGTGTACTGACACTTTGGTATGTAACAGGTTAATGTATAACAAAGTGTGTGTACTGACACTTTGGTATGTAACAGGTTAATGTATAAGAACGTCTCCGTGTACTGACACTTTGGTATGTAGGTAACAGGTTAATGTATAACAAAGTCTGTTTGTACTGACACTTTGGTATGTAACACGTTGATATATAACAAATTGTGTGTACTGACACTTTGGTATGTAGCAGGTTAATGTATAACAAAGTTTGTGTGTACTGACACTTTGGTAGGTAACAGGTTAATGTATAACAAAGTGTATGTACTGACACTTTGGTTTGTAACAGGTTAATGTATAACAAAGTCTGTGTGTACTGACACTTCGGTAGGTAACAGTTAATATATAAAAAAGTCTAAGTGTACTGTACTGACACTTGTTATGTAGGTAACAGGTTAATGTATAACAAAGTCTGTGTGTACTGACACTTTGGTATGTAGGTAACAGGTTAATGCATAACAAAGTGTGTGTACTGACACTTTGGTATGTAACAGGTTAATGTATAACAAAGTCTGTGTGTACTGACACTTTGGTATGCAGGTAACAGGTTAATGTATAACAAAGTCTGTGTGTATTGACACTTTGGTATGTAGGTAACAGGTTAATGTATTACGAAGTCTGTGTATACTGACACTTTGGTATGTAGGCAAACGGTTAATGTATAACAAAGTCTGTGTGTACTGACACTTTGGCAGGTAACAGGTTAATGTATAACAAAGTCTGTGTGTACTGACACTTTGGTATGTAGGTAACAGGTTAATGCATAACAAAGTGTGTGTACTGACACTTTGGTATGTAACAGGTTAATGTATAACAAAGTCTGTGTGTACTGACACTTTGGTATGTAGGTAACAGGTTAATGTAGAACAAAGTCTGTGTGTACTGACACTTTGGTATGTAGGTAGCAGG